>NW_015091700.1:0-68591 GCF_001431845.1 Calidris pugnax | reverse complement strand
CCCGTCGTCTTTCACTTGTCATTTAGTTTTCATATATAGTAAAAAGGCTGGAAAGGGAGAACAGCTGCAATTTCTAGTAAGTAAATTGTCCATGATGAAATTCCAGTTTATGTTGAGTAAAGAAATTTATCTTTACAATGTATCTCCTTTTTTCCTTATCATTGGTTCTGGTAAAAGTTTTCACCCAGAATTTTATTATATAGAGGAATCTCATAAGGGAAACAGCAGGAAAGCAAAGACAGAACAACTGGCCATGAAATTTTCAGTGTGTGTTATTGTACAAATGCAAAGCAGTAAAAAAACAAGTACACTTAAGTACATTAAGTCAAGATGCCAAAAAACCCCGCCTGAATAGCCAGAAGAAAAATGAATCTTTGCTTAAACATGACACGTATTGCCAATATTACCTGCCATTAAGTCTTTCTCCCTGTTGTATCATATATTCGTGAGCACGCAGGGAGTTTAAGTGGGCTGGCATTATCCAGTATCTTCTGCCATTTCTGGACTAGGAAAAAAGCTGGATGAACTTGTGCTTACGTTGACTGTTGTGGAACAGGGACTAGTTCATAATGATGCTTCACCGTGAGCAGATGGGCTTGCTCCCATGTTTTCTTCTCTGTTTTGAAGAACAAGATCCCTCTTTGTTTTCATGCTGCGTATCCTACAGAAGACAGAAAGTTACTGAAAGTTTCAGAATGGTGAAAAGTTGTGATGTCTCAGGCAAGGCTTGCTGTGCCAGTGATATATACAGAGGAAATTTTTAGGAGCCTGAGGACAGAACAGATTATTAGAGGGGAGAAGGGTTGAATGGTTTGCAGAAATGGACGTACCAGCTACTTTGATAGACTGACTAGGATTTCTGCTCCATGAAAAATTTACAAGCATTGCCTTCCAGGATTACAGAAAAATGGGGAGAACTTTGATGAAATGCAGAACTAAGCAGAGGGTGATTGATAGCTACAGACTGCCACTAACCCTTCTCCTTGCAAAAGCAGTGCAAGTTTCCCTTGAAAGGACAGAAGAGAGTGGCTAACAGTTGAATTCTGGATGTTTTACTGCCAATGACTCCCTTAATTTATGTTCAAGAGTGAATTTTATTCATGCCCCAAGGATCTGGGAGGTTGGTAGACCTCCTAGAAAAGAGACCACTGGTACCTTGTGACTGAAGCAGTTAAAATAAAATCAAACTGATGAGTCCAGTAAAATGTAAACCCTGATAGGAAGGATATAAATAAAAGCAAGTGCATTCATGCAACCCATTCACAAATGGCAGGTTATTTGTAGATAGTCATGCTTGTAAGGTGGAAGACTCCATAATCACTGATAATGGTAAAGCTAATACTATGAAATGCTTTATTCCTCCTCACACTTGTAAGATGGTTTAGAACACATGCCAGGTTGGAGAGTAGGCTTTAGTAGGGGATCTGGGTGGAAAAGGGGGAGCAGGCAGCAGGAATATAGGAATATGCCTTTAACTGAAACTGAACCTGCTTGCAAGGATGTAATGATATCCTTAACAATGAACGCATTTCATATAAACCAGGGAATTCTCCTCTACGACCCGTAGCTTCCTAAGCAGTTGGCGGATGAGGGCAATACTTCCTGTGCTACACTTCTGCCTGCGGATTTTGGGGCCAGCCCAGAATTCTTTCTGGCATAGAGGCATCTCAGAGCACGTAGTGGGTTGGCTTTGCAGGATGTTTCTGTTGACATCAGTTGGAGATGTACAAGTATAGTCCCCTCTAAGGTTTCTTTTCAAGACTTTTCTCACTTCGTGTCTTGGACAAGATCAGAAGAAAGGAGGGATTTTCTGGAGTCACTTGGGTCTGTGTAGTGTCAGGAGTTGACCTCTGTCTTCCAACTGTCTGACTTTCCATTTCTGAACAACTTCTTAGTGTTCTTAATTTCTCTGTGTGGTTTCTGAAGTACATAGTCTGCTCCTGGCATTGGACCTGGACGTCCTGGATGACTGACTGTGCCAAAGTAACTCTGTCATTTATATGCTATTTCCTCTCCATTTAAGACAGGATCATGGGAATATTAATTCTAGGTATTTATAAGGTTCTCTGATTTCTGTTTGACCAATTAGTAGCGTACAAGACACAAAACTGATGTTAGCAGTGAGCAGATAATGAGGAGTAGGCAAATGATGAATGAAACACTGATTAGTGTAACGTAACATAACTGAAAAGTGCAGGGAATAGAGGGGAGAGATAAGTAAATGGTAGTGTGCGGAGGGTAAATGATCTGTGGGAACACCATCGAAAGACTCTTTGTATTTCATTGGAATAATTTAGTATAGCAGAATTTCACATACCAGTCCTTTAAGCATGTTAATATACTTACGACAAAAGCTACTCATCTTACTGAAAAGAGCACTGACTGATCTAAGTAGGGCTATTCACAGAGGCAAGATTTATCCACCAATCTCCTTCTTTCTTTGAATAGTAATATTGTACACTATTAACCCTGAGTAAATGTCAGATAATGATACTTCTGTGGCTCCTTTAGGTAAATATTTCATGAGGTATTCTAGTTTCTGTTCCTTTTCTTGGAGGCTTCAGATGTTTTTTATTTTGCTTTGTTGCTGCAAGCTCCTTCTGGGTTCTCTTTTTTACTTTATGTCCAGAGAAAATACTAATTCATTTAAGAAAATTACCTATAGAAGAGGACTTTGATGGCAGTTGCTGCGAAAATAGTTTTATTCACTTGGAAGAAGCACTTTGTAAATTGCCAGACTATTTCAGTAAAGCTCACATAGCATCTCAGTGTGTGAAATGATAGTGTTCATTTTTTCCTGTGTTTCCAGTGCTGAAGCATGTAGACTACCTAACTCGAACCTTTAGATAATTAATAATAGGCTTATATCATTAGTCATTATATGCATGTTTAAGTGCTACTTTCTCTTTTTAAACTGTTGGCCATCTTTAATTGACAAAGGTACAGCAGAGAGCACTTTGCTGACATTTGACTAATCCACACAGAGGTGCAGTGATATGCTGGGTAAATTGCATCTTCCAAGGTTATGGAGTTTATATTAGGACGTAATAGCACTTGGTAACACTTGATGATCCAGTTTTGAGCTCCAGTATCTATAAAGAGGTTTGAGGGGCAGGATTGTTCTTCTCTTTAATAATGGACTTTGGGTATTACTATAAAAATAAATGCTTTTCTCAGATTTTTGGTGACGGTAACCAGGTGACTCAAAATGGTATTTGTTTGATTTGTAATTGTTAATGGGTAAGTCTGTGATCAAGTTTTAGTATTTTATCTGTATCTCAGGCAGAGATAGTTTTAAGGAATACATGGCAGAAATAGAAGCACAAGTTTATTTGAGAAATGTGTGATCTCTTACCTATTGCTTCACTTTGGTTAGGTTAACAAGGTGAGAGAGAAATGCTTAAGTAACTCTGTTAGTTAAGTCTTCCTCATAAAACTTTTTGCTTGAAGTTTCCTTCATTGTGACCAGTCTCTTGGGTTTTCTACCTCTTTCCCCTTGTTTAAGATTAACAGCAGAGTCCAGGCTTCTATTCTTTCCATTTTTCTCAGAGGTATCACTGAAATTAAGTAGACTCAGCTCAGCTGAAACTAGTGGAATTACTGCCACAACTCTTCTTAATGGGTTGTGTCTGTGCTGTGTACCTCAGTCCACAGACTCACCTTTTCTAAGTAATTCTATGCTGTGCAACACATCACCACTGTTTTACACTAGCAGTTTCTTATTAACATCCAATTTAAGAAAGGTCCACAGTTGGGGGACTTCTCCTTTCCTTTACAACATAATTAGACATAAACCACTTAGTGCAGAGAAGAACTTAATTTTTTTCCGGTCTGGAGCTGAGGTGCTGAGACTGCTAGACTGTTGCTTGTAGGGCTTTCTGCTTAAAAAGCAAATCCAAAGTAAGCTGAGGCATTTTTCAAAATTTATTCTCTTTATATTGAAAATTAGCAACACGATGCTTACTTTCTCATTATGGTTTTGATTAAATTAATTGTTGTCTTTGACTATGTCTTATAGATTTATGTTCCTAGTAAGCATGACTAAGCCAAATTCTCTGTTCACTGAACACCAGTGGTTTCAATTAATTTTATGCATTTGTAGTTTTGCATAGTTGTATTTTAAGGCTAGACTATTTAAAGAAATATTAGGGAATTTCAAATTTAAGGTCCTCGGTATTGCTCCCTTTTAAAAATCTGTCATGCTCTAAACATTTGACTTCAGGCTTCATACACATATGTTCTTGTTTTAAGTTACTAGCTACAAGCAAATAAAAATGAAATTTAGACTGTAATCTAGTTCACTGAGCAGTTGTTTCACTGCAAAGGCACAAGTGTTAATCTGTCACAATCAGAGCAGGAAACATCATTAACTATTAGAGTAGTGATCTGGCTCACTATCCCTCTTCAGGTGCATATTGAAATTGCTTTTTTTTTTTTTTTTTCCCCGGATGTATTACATGATGGGACCATGTAGTGGTTTGATAAACAAGACCTCGATATCCTTCCTGTCCTCAGTTTCTGCAGAAAAGCTCCTGTGCTTTTCTTCCCCGTTGAGCTTTTTTTCCCCTCCCCATAGTGAAGGTAAAAGGCAAAGGAAACTACCACTACCTGCAAGCCAACTGCACTGCTCTCTGTCTGTTAAACACCTTTATTGCTGGCTTCTTGGCCTTTTAAACCTTTTGCAAAGGCCAGTTGTGTCCTTTCAGAGAAGGTCAGTGGTTGACAGTCACTGGGCTTTGATGCCAGGAGGCTCACTTAAACATCAACTGCTTCTTGCACTTGGCTTTGAAACAAGGTTTGCAAACTCTGCTGCACTCCTATTATACTTCTATAAACATCAACAGATGCTGCCACACACAACAGAAAATTGAGTAAAACAAACTAATTTACCATTTGGAAGATGTGGTAAATCTATGCTAATGTTTAGGGTCAAACCTGAGGTCACCCTCAAGGTTTCCATGCCAGATGATGGAGCACTTCCCTATGCAGATTTTGCCTTTGGCCCAAAGGCAGCCACGCTGTGATGGCCCAGCAAGGTCAGCCCAGGCAAAGCGGGAGGAGCAACCTGCAATTTGTTGCTTTCCCCTTCAGAGTCCCCGTAGGGTTGGAAGATGAACGCAGGAAACTGGGATCGTTGTGTTGCCATTTTGGTGGGTGAGATGTACAATGGAAGCATGCTCCAGAAAAGGATGGGGGAGGGAAGAAGCTGTTTCAACACTTGACCTCTTGTCTAAAAAATTAAAGAGTTTTACAGCCTTGAGAGAGCAAATGCCTTAAGGTGAAACTTGGGGATTTATAGTATTACAAGAAGACAGATAGGAGTAGAATGTGGTTTCATAATGAAGCTGAAGGTCAACATAGTCCAATGCTGCTCCTTCCTTACAAGTGTCAAATCTCATGTAAACTCCTTTCCTTCCTGTCTATTTTTGGCTCCATGTCCAGACATAGGAAAGAGATAGCTGGCTGTGATTCAGCTGGAACTGAGCAATATTGAAATACAAAGGAAGGTAATCTTCTCGAGGAAAAAAATAAAATCTTTTCTGGTAATTGTGTTCATCCAAACAACTTCAGTGAAAATGAATGGTGTGCAAATTTCACAGAAAATATTTAAAAGCTTATAAGACTAATCAGTGAATGTCAATTAAACAGCGTTTTGGTAGAGGTTTCTGTCCATATGCTTTGAATGATCACATCCAAGTTCATAAGTATAGTAACTGCATCCTCATGTCAGTAAAGTTTCAATGGATTTTAATTGCTTGAATTGCCCCTCCATTATTCAAGAATCTTGGATAGCAGACTTCCCTTCTGTTAAATTCTCTTTACTAATTTTGTCCTGGCCTAATGTTGTAAGGTACTTAATTCTGTTAATTAAAGATACCAGCCAAGCACAATGCTTAAGGATGATGCTGACAATGACCTTCTCTTTTCTAAAGAACCAGACTAAGTTTTTTTAACCAATTGCTCTCTAAATTCTGTGGCCAATTACTAGGGACTGAGTTAAAACAGAGTAGAAGACCTTTTCTGCATATCTGGATAGCAGTCATGCATAAAAAGCCAGATTGAGGGTGATTTTACTTGTTAGAAGCAAAGATACTCTCTAGCTTGGGTAGGTTGTGTTCTGCTTTATTGGTTCTTTGTAATTCTCTTGAAGTACAGGTCACAGCTCCTAAAATAATTTTCTTTATCTGTATTGATACTTCTGCTTCCACATTGCTTCTCTGGCTTCTTTCATGTAAATCCAACATGATAGGAGACTTATTGCCAGATTCGCATTCCTTATCCCTCAGTACGAAGGCCTGGAACGGCTTGGTCAGTTTTCACCTTGAACATTTTTTGTCCTTTATTCCTTTGCCACGTATGCCTTATACCTGGCAGTGGTTTGCTGTGTTATTGCACTGATCTCTGACATTCATCTCATTTAATTTCCTCAGGATTCAGTTCTGTCAACTACCCCAAAGCGGACCCAGACAGAGTCTCCTATTGAGGTTATTGTCAGTAATGCTGTCTCATTTCATGTTTTTACAGCTCCAAGCACAATTAGGTTTCAATCTTGACTGGCACCTTTGGTCACCACAGAGCACATATAATGCACAATAAGTGAGAGGATGGATATATCTTCTTTTTTTCCTTAATAACTCTTATACTTCTACCACAGCGTGATCATAAGCTAATGAGAAACACTAGATGACAAATCCAAAATTGATTTTTTTTCCAATAGAAAAGGGATGCTGCTTTCATAAAAGCTCTATAAATGACCTGTAAATTCTAATATTTTTAACTTATAGCAATGAATGGCCCAGTACACTGCCTATGCACACAGCAATATACAATATAAAATATGTATGACCTTATTAGTCACTCTATATGGCTAAAAATTAGTGTTCTATCACAGGATGTTATTTGAGAATGAATTGAAAATACTCTGCACTGTAGCATATTTTAATAGTGCCTTTCCAGAGTCAGATCTATGGCAAACATGAATTAATGTGAATGCAAGATATAATCTTCATGCAAAATTAAGAGCCCTTTCTTTTTGAGTTTTTTGCTGTGTTGGTTTTTTTTGTTTTTTATTTTTATTTTTTCTTTTTAGCTAAAGCCTTCTAAAGGCTCACGGAGATGTGCTCATTCTTCTCTCTCTAGCAGTCTATGTTCATCCTGTTCTCCTCCTTCAGCCTTTTAAAAGTTCTCATAATTTCTTGTCTTATAATTGCTTTCAGTTTTTCGAAGTTCCATAGCTTTACCATGACAGTCTTCTGGGATGATTGCTCCACTTGCAAATATGGGCCATCTACTGCCTATGAACTGAAATATTTACAAGGGAGAATACTGAATCCTTATGAGAGTTGAGTTCTATAATAAAACAAAAGCTATGCCATAAAAGTAACTGCCATGCATCTTTCAATAGGTCAGCTGTTCTCTGTTCACTAATATATCTTTGCTGATAACTTCTGAAACACTGTAACCCTCTAAGGCACTTCAAACAGCTCACAAATCAGCTTTCCAGTTTTCACTGTTTCCTCCTTTTCCTCACAAAAGAGAACTTCTCCCTGTTTTTTCTCTAAAATTTGGCTGAAATTGCATTTGCATGCAGGATGGTGTGGGATTGTTTTCAGAACAAGGTAAACTGAAGTTCTTTTGTGAATCTTGAGGAAATGGTGCAATTTAAATCTGTTGGAAGAACTGGCTTTTAGAGAGGAAGAAATGCTTGAAAACACTACGTACACATTACACATAGAAATACATACACATGGGCATGTGTGATGAGGAACTGCTCTGTAACTGGTACTGTGCTGCCAGAGCAGGATTTCACAGGGCATTGAAAGATAAGCCATGAAAATCAGGACTTGTTTGGGGGTTTTGTTTTGGGAATTTTTTTTGTTTTGTTTTTAGTTTGTGTGTAGGTTTTTTGGCAGGACATATAATCAGTTAACAAACTGATATGACAATGAATTTTAATATAACCTTTCAAATAGTGATCTCACCTGAGCCAGAGTTAGTGCTGCTTAAGGACATTGCTGGTTGTCATCACTGTATGAAGAAGTGGAAGCGGTTAGAAACAACCTTTCTCCTAAGAGCAAAAAGAGGAAAACACTCACTAAACGCATCACCACTCAGAAATTTCAGTTTAGAGAAGTTAGAAATTATGTCCTTGTGGCACAGAAGACAAAAAAAAAGGACAGTGTCGTTTTGGAGGCGATATAAGGTAGGGACAAAAAACTGCATCAGCTTTATCAGCCAACGTCCACAGCTGTTGATGGGGCTTAGAGCTGCTGTTATGTAAACATTCTGGCTTAATGTGCTGATTTCAGGTACGTGTCAGATGTTTAGGGTTCTGTTTAAACCATGGATACTACCTAAAGGTAGCCTGCCAAGGTATGAGGCTATTTAAACATACACTATTGACATATGCCTGATGTCAAGGGGCAATTTAAGCAACAACAATATGATCACCTGCACTAGTCAAACCAGTCTACAGGTTGTTGTGTTGAGGGGATGTTGGTTTGGTTTGTTGTTCTTGGAGTTTTTTTACAACTCTTCCAAAGCTTCCATTTATATACTAAACTCTAATCTGGAGATGTAGAGACAGTGCCAGATAACAGAGGTTTTGTTCTATTAAAAGAAGAGCACAGTAACACGTTTCTATACCGTTTTGTGATTTGTGTGTGTCAGGCATGCACTCTATTGCAAACTGTTTCTTGTATTAACCACTACAGGATTCAAGCTGTATTTGTTTTGTCACACAGACATATTCCTGCTATTAACTTTTGGATAACACCAGTGCCTCGTCTAATGAAAAATAATGGCTTAAACAAAGGACTCGGAATAGTTTGCTTCTGGAAGAATCCAGCTGTAAAAGAGAAGCACGTCACACTTGTTTTCCCCAGTATTTTCTACCTTGCTCTTTAAGTGTATTCAATTTTGCATAAGAGAAAAATTTGTTTGAATACCTTTTTTTGTAACTCCTGCAGTCTCTAAGGATCTGAGTTTTTGATATGGTTGATTATAACTTTATATTGGATAAATTAGCCTCCTAGGGTTTGATGGTTCAACTCTGCAATGGATCACTACATATGCAAATCTAATATGCTAAAGAGAGAATAGTCTTTTCAGGGATTTTCCCATTTATTTTCTTTTAAAATGGCAGAACTGGTGAAACTGCTACATGTCAATTTGTCCAATATTCCTGCGTTTGTGTGTTTTTTAAATCTTAATTAATGCTTTGATATGCCTCTGCTTGTTAATTGCATAAATGCCCCTGTGCTGGCAATTCTGTGAGGAGAAAGGGGGGAATATGGAAATGCCCATTTAAGCTAACCAAGAATTCCCTGTTTTCTTCCACTCTAAAACTACAGTTATTTTGGAAATGAAACTTTACCATTGTTTTGAAAAGCTGAAGCTGAAAGGTCTGGAGACTGAGATTCTCTGTCCATGAAATCAGTAAAGTCACCAGCAGCGGTGGTGGTTTCCCTCGTGTTGTTTTGCTGATACCCCTTAATCTGTCCTGGGGGATCAGAGCTTATCACAGCTTTTCTCTCGAGGCTGTCAGCAGGGATTTCAGTCGCTGCTGGTGCTCTACAGGTTTCCAGATTTGGACACTTGCCTTGCTACAATAAAGTCATTAAAAAGATGACGCTTATTAAGTTTCTTCATAAATAATATTCTAGATATAGAGATACCATTGTAAAGCAGATAATCCAGGTCGTGATCTGTGTCACAAGGAGCTTGTGGTAGGAGACGTGTTGAGTTACTGGACTTGGTGGCTTTGGGACTTCTAATTTATGCAAAGTTATTTCTAAGCCTCAACCTGTTGAGAACTCACAGAATCTTTATTTGCTCGTCTGCTGCTTTTCCCTTATCATTAAGCTGAAGGCTTTAGATCTAGGACAGTCTAAGGATTGTTCACGTAATTTTTTGCCAGTTTAAAATGGAGCACCTTCCTATCTGGTGAGGTGGATCTATGTTCCACTGCTCTGCACCATTTGGATGGTACCAAGCGTCTAGCAAGCGCAAGCAAGAATCTGATCTCATATAAGTAAGCAACAACTTTAGTAATGAAAGCTGTGCAGGTAACTAATCTCATCTTTTGTGCTAATTTTAAAATAATTGTGACTCCTGAACATTTAGCTTTATGCTATTCATAATTGACTTAGAACAAGTATCTTCATGCAAATAAGATAGCAACCACTTCAATTATTCTCTAATGCATCTGATGTTAATAATTTTACCACATTTTTTTAAAGTGAGGAATTAGTAGGATTGAATTTCTTTACATCAAAAAATATTAGGGCTTTTTAGAGTGATGGCAATATCCCATCTAGGACAAATTTGGAAGCAGTACCCTTCTAGCTGAAGCAAATAGGGCTTTAAGAAAACCGTGTTGACTTCTGTGAGCTCAGGATCGGGCCCTTTTATTGCTGGAAACAGATTCCTGAAATGTTCCTAACCTACGACTCCCAAGATTATAGGATGTATGATATTCCTTCTGTTCTGTCCTTCTCCAAAAAGATAATAGAACTCAAACAGAATGTATTGTTCAGGATTTCACACACGATGAAGGTGTGTATGTGGAGCTGGGGTGGTTGTGCTGCGGAGTTACTATGTCAGTTCACATCTTGATTTACTAGATGAGGGATAAGGAAGGACATGGAGAAAATGCTAGGTTGTTCTGAAATTCTAAGAATTTATTTCTACTGGAATAGCTTGACAAAAAAAACTTGACAAAGTATGCTTCAAGAATGCTAGTTCCAAGACAGGTAGTTAAAAAACCCCAAAGATAGATTAAAGATGGCTTTGAATTCATCTGCAAATACAGATTTGTGCTGTAAAAATACTAACACCTCTGGATGGTCTTTAGATGCTCAGCTTTATAGAAGGCTTTGGACTCAGAAGAAAAAAGCATAAATGGTTCATAAAGAATATTTGTTTATTTTTTGATAATCTCAAAAATATGCTACACAGCTTGCAAACAGTAAGGAAGGTGCAATCTTTTTTGAAGAACAGGAATTTAATCAGGGAATGCAATGTTGAAAAAAAGTAAATTAGACAACTCACATGTTTGAATAGCATCATACTTAGGGACAACCAGGAAAAACTCAGTGTCTTTCTCTTCAGGAAGAGTGGACTAGAGGCTTTTTGGAAGAATTTGCTGAAGCAGCTTTAAGCTGTAAGCCTTGGCAAAATGGACTAAGAATCATGGAAGAAGCCTAAGATAAAAGCAAAAGAGGCAGCAGAAAGGTTAGCTCTCTGGATGAAGCGATTGGCAGCAACTCAGCGGTTCTGTTTGTAATGACAGATGTGAAATTTTACAGCCACTGTTTCTATACCACTGCATAACTGCTCCAATTCTTATGCAAATTTCTGCTTCTTAGTATGCACATAATTTTAATAAATGTATTTCTTGGCAAGTTTAGTTTTCTAATAGGTTCTGAGATTCATAGCAACTAGAATTAATTTGCCTTTCAAGATATCTCCCTCTCTCTCCCTAGTGCCCTAAATAAAGCAACTACCATATGGGTGTGCAGCAGATGGACTGACAGTAACACATAGACAGCTGCATATATTTGACACACAGGTACCAACTGGTTTTGCTGGGAAGCAAAACCTGACTGATGTCTTTGGTTTGTGAGAGTGTTCTTGTCTTTTTTTCCTGCACGAGAGCTTTCTAATCATGTTCTGTAGCGTCATACTTGATCCTCAGGGCTTTGTACCTCTTCAGATCTGTGCGTTGCTATAAAGAAGTTGATGCGCATGAGAAAGACCTTAGTGGGTCAGAGCAAAGGATGGGCTAATTCCCCAGTCACCTCTGATGGGTGAGCACCAGCAGATGCTTAGGGAAAGTGTATCAAAACCAGAACAAATGTATAGTGACTGTGCCTAGTACAGCTTCTCAACTTCCAGGAACCAGCAGTTCAAGAAATTCCTGAGCCAGAAATGTCATCTGGGCTTTGGTGTTTAATTGGACCTGACTTTCATAAATTTGTCTCATTGATTTTAATTTTTTTTGAACACATTTATATTTTCTGGTTTTCATGGTAGCTTATGGCGGTGCCCCAATTCATCTGTGTTTTGTGTGGAAGAAAACATTGTTTAGTTCCTTTTAAGTCTGCTTCCTGATAATCAGGTACTACTGAATTACATTCTGTGAGGTAAGAGAAATAAGCATAACTCAGTCAGCTTTTCCAGATCATTTGTGATTATATAGATCTCCTCAGTACTTTGAAAAATCAATGTAATTATTAATCAGAAAAGCCATTTCATACTTTCGATCATTTATGTGGTGATTTTATGATATGTTTCAAAGAACATATTGCAACTAGAAAAACATAAGTACCTATAAGGTAGCATTAACAGTGCATTCTGCTTTGTTCTCTATTCCTTTCCTAAAAAATTGTATCATCTTTGCAATTTCTTCTGAACATTCAGATTGCATATCTAGAGGTTCATGCTGAATGCCTTCAAGAATTCTTTTCCACAAGAAAAAAATGATTGGAGCCAGTCCTCCTATATCTGGAGTTATCCTCTTTTTCCCATATTTAGTCATCCAAATTTACTGATGAGCAATTTCAGTTTATTATTAGCCATTCAAGTATCATGAGACCCTTCTGTGACTCTTCACACTCAACTTTTAAATTTGATTATCTGCAGTAATTTTCTACCATTAGTAAACTTTGCCACTGCAACATTCACTCACTTCAAAGCTTCTTCAAGAGATCCACCCAAGACCTTGGTTTCTTGATGCTCTCCTTGTTTTGTGAAAACTATTCATTTATTCATTTTATTTTTTGATTGATTTTGACCCTCATGGCTGTTATGCAGGTATGTAAAAGGCTTTCCTCTTATCCATTGTCTGCTTATACAGCATTTCATGATAGAATTTATCAAAAAACGGTGTTCGAAGTATTCTATTGAAATCTACTCATTAGTATGACTATTGACTCCTTCAAACTTCAAGATAAGGGCAGGGAGCAGAAGGAAGCCCCTGTAATCCAAAGGGAAGAGGTGAGGGACCTGCTCCAGCACCTGGATATAAACAAGTCTATGGCCCCAGATGGGATCCACCTGAGGGCACTGAGGGAGCTGGTGGAAGTGCTTGCGGAGCCACTCTCTATCATTTACCAGCAGTCCTGGCAAACTGGGGAGGTCCCAGCTGACTGGCGTCTACCAAATGTGACGCCCATCCACAAGAAGGGTCGGAAGGACGATCCGGGGAACTCCAGGCCTGTCAGTCTGCCCTCGGTGCCTGGGAAGGTCATCCTGAGTGCCATTATGCAGTGCATGAAGGATGCCTAGGCAATCAGGCCCAGCCAGCACAGGTTCACGAGGGGCAGGTCCTGCTTGACCACCCTGATCTCCTTCTGTGACAAAGTGACCCGCTTGGTGGATGAAGGAAAGGCTGTGGATGTTGTTTACCTGGACTTTAGCAAGGCCTTTGATACAGTCTCCCACAGTGTCCTCCTGGAGAAACTGGCTGCTCCTGGCTTAGATGGGAATACTCTGCACTGGGTTAAAAACTGGCTGGAGGGCAGGGCCCAGAGAGTGGTGGTGAATGGAGTCAAATCCAGTTGGCTGGTCACGAGTGGTGTCTTGCATACCACAGGTTGTTGCTTGGAAGTTTCGTATTTGTGTTCCTAAGATGAAGACCATGTAGTAGTCCAGGGGAGTTTTTTCAATTGTTCGTTTTGTGGATTTGATCTTAAACCAATTGCACTGATAGTTCCTGCTTAAGACAGCTCTTTTACTAAAGTAGGTTTGAATTCTGTGATAGAGGAACTCACTGGTGTCTGTAGTGAACACTAGTGCAATAAATTGATTTAGGTTTTCTGCTCTTGCCTTCTTTTTGAGTGCTCTTTTTATGCATTGCTCTTCAAATAGCCCCACCTGAGAGACTTCCTTTTTCTGAAGTGTTGGGAGAGAAGGTGGGGATAAAGTAAAGGGGGTGCAGCTGTTTATGCTTTGTGCCATTTTGTGTTTTGCTGCTCAGCATCTTTTTCAATCTGTCATATCTGGCTCCATTTCAAATTAATCAGTTAATCTTTTCTTCTATTTCTTTCATTTTAGCATTACTTATCTTTAATGATTGAAATGCTCTTTAATGTTACAGTTTCAGTGTTTTTATCTAATTGTTGGTCTTATTTTACTCATTTTTGAAATGAGATCTATGTATCAATGTAAGGTGATGAAACCCCATAACTCACTCCATGCTGCTGTATTTTACTCTTTAAGATATTTAATTTATTTTTATTCTATCTACCTGGAGATGTATTTACTGCCTTTATACCCTCTCTAATGTTCCTTTACATTTGCTTATTACTGTCTCCTTCTAATTAGGTATTTTAGTACCACAACATTTCTGATTTGGGTCCTGATTGGCAATCCTCACATGTACTATATTTGAATACGTTCACTTATTTACATTACTTGACAATAGCTATTCTTTAGCTTTTGTTTGTCTTTCTCCTCTGTCAGTATGATCTGTGCTTTCAATTGTACTTGTTTTTTTTCCTGACATTACACCCCTTTTTATTACAATCCTTCCACTAAATTCCTGGTGTACTTTTTCCATTAATATCTTTGTTTAAGGATTTTTCTTGATACTAGACCTTTTAAACGCCTAACATTTGTATTGGATATGCTTAGCTCCCTGTTTTGGCATGTCTTGCTAAATTACAATTTCTTGAGTGTTCTTCATTATTTCCTACCTTAGTTGGCTTATTCTATATGTTTTGGAGGTTTTTTTCTGAGATGGAGCTTTTATGGCTTCATTACTAGAAATATTCCTCATCTCAGCCTATGTGCTCCACCTGTCAATACTTTGAGTCTCCCATGTTCCAAACTTTATAAAAAGGCAAAACCAAAAAACCTACATTTTCTATAAATTTTTAAATGCTGAGGGTTCATGGGTGGGGTGTGTGTGTGAGTGTTTCTGTGTACAACATCAGTAGCAAGTTAATCTCACTAGAAATAGGATAAATTCTTACATGCTAAGCTAAGGTACCTGCTTGTAACTTCATTGTTCTGCTGGGAATCAGAAAATAGTATACTTTAATATTAACCCTGATAGTGGGTCCTAATAATTCAGCTTTTCAGACCTAGATTGCTATAATAGTAGCATCCTTGCTAGCCAGTGTGTTGGGACAGCCTGTAACCTGGTTCATTTTCATCCTCAGCCAGATGAAATATAGCTTAACTTCAAACAACAGAGAGGCTCTGATTTACAGCAGGCAGAAGTGTAGCTATATATTTCAAATGTATTTTGAATACTGAGGCTTTCATAACTGAATGCCTGTATTTTTCAAACCTCCTTGAATGTGCAGAGTCTATAAAAATTCAGGATCATACAGATTGCAGTATCAGAGGAAATTGCCCTAGCTGCCTGCTCGTTCATTTATTCATCTGTCGTCATCCAAAACACACAAGGGTGACCATATAGGTGCAATAAGAATGCTTATTTTTCAAGACTATATCCTGCCTGGTCTTTCACAGCTGTTTTCTGACAATTGCTTGCACTGTCCATAAATTTAGAAACCAGCAGCTCCGGGTTCCTGTTCTGAGCCTTTGTGGGAGTGCGTGTGTATCATTGGCCCTGGAAGGATGGCTCTCTCCCAGTGCATCTCGGTTTCTTTGCTTTGAGTCATTATAAGGGATAAGTCCTCAGGGAATTATGTGGATACCTGAAAAAAGGAGAGAATATTCTCCTGGTGTATGGTGTAACTGTGATTTGCCTCAGCTTAGTGCTACAATGACCTAGCTAGCTGAGAAATAATGGAAGACAAAAAGAAGGGAAAGAAAGAAAAAAAGAGAGGAGAGGATGGAAGAAAGGAAAATTAATACAAATGAAAACCAGTGTGGAAGTAAACCCTTCTTTTGAGGAAAAGCAAAAAAGGAGAAAATACAGGTCAGAAAGGAGGGACAGATGAGACTTGTACATCTGTCACGTTAGTAGCTGAGTTTCCTATAAACTTCCATTGAGATGTGATTAGCTCTGCAGGGAGCAATCCAAGAGGGAAAGCATTAGTTGTAGCTGAACTCATGATAAATCCTCCTACAGCCAAGCATTAGTCAGAAATATACTGATCTAATAACAAGTCATGATTACAGTTTAATCCTGACTGGTACCTTCAGAATTACAGATAACACGGATCGTTTAGTGTTGACTTTTACAACTCCCCAAGGGAACAGTATGGGGCTCTCATTAACTAGAGGAATTATTCAATTTGAAGCTGAAGCCATATAACTGCGTGCTTTCCCAAGGCTGGGATCATTAGTATTGTTGCAGAGGTGTATGTGAATGACTCCTAAATCAGGTAGTAGTCACATCCCATCTAGTAAATTCCTAAGCATCATCTTTAATATTTTTACAGACGCGATATTAAGTTTTAAAACTTCAGATGGCTTTCTGATTTTCAGTTTGGGAAGAATCCTTCCTGCTCCCCCTTTCCAGCTGTGATAGGCATTGCTCCAAGGCTTCATTCCTCCAGTGCCTCAAAGTAGAAATGCAATGTAATGAATCTCTGGTGTTCTTCATGATGTTGGGTGTGATGAGTAAGTGAAAGTAATCATTTATATTTATGGGTTTTTTCACACCTTAAGAAAAGTGCCACTGTTCATTACAGAGAAGATTGCCTCTTTTATTGTCTTGCGTGTAGGATCTATACTACGTCTCTCTAGATTCACTGGGGTTAGGATCTGTCAGGTTTTATGGCTCAGCAAAAGAGAATGTTAGGGAGAGAAATTTGCTTGAAAATGGAGATTTAATTGCTCAATTGTCTCTCGTGTAAAGTCTTTTTGAATCAAAATTCACAGTTTTCTCATCAAACTCCTGGGTTTGATTTTTTTTTTTTTTTTTTAACCAAAAACCCAAGCATTTTCTGGAAGATATAAGATAAACTAGGTCTTCTTGAGCGACTTCACATAATTTTAAGGAGCCTTTAAGATTTAACATTATTGTTGAATGCTTCCTTTGCATATATGTTTGATTTCTACAAGGGCTGCATGCAGCATATATTTTAAGATTATAAAGACACTTAGTATTAAACTTATTAGTAGAAAGATTAACCTGACACTAACATCTGTTTGGTGGAATCACAGAAAACGGTGCTTACTTAGTGCATGCTTAAGTGGTGATATATCTTAAATGATATATAACTAGGATCATTACAGATACATATTTCTTTTTCTGAAGCTCATTGTGTTCTATTTATCATCATGATATTTCTGAAGTAATTTTCATTATCACACAACCAAATAATGTATCCCTAATGAGTATCTTTGGGAATATTTCTCCTGTGCATATAAGCAAAAGTTTTCAGACATGGTCTATAGTGGAATATGAAGGTGAAAGAGTCATTGACAGTTCTAAAGCAAAATACTGTTTTGCCAGTATTTTTGTGTTTCAGCTTTCTGAAGTTCTTTACATATCAATAATTCTCAGATTCAAAGTACCCTAATACATTTCATGTCCCCTTTTTTCCTGTTCCCTAAAATGTCATTTGTTTTTTCTGCAATACCTCTCAGTATTTCAGAAAATGTGGATTATGGTGAGGCGGATGTCTGACTTGATTTTAAAAATGGAGAGATTTCTGGAACAATGAAGTGAAGAAATCTATCTTCAGGTAATAATTCTCAGTTTCAGAAGAAAAAGCACCAACCTGGAAAAGGTGCACCAAGTGATGGATGGAGTAGGTAGTACTCTCCACAGCTCTCTTTTGGATCAGGAAAGAGAAGTTAGTGAGTCTTTTGAGGAAGGAAAACAGAATGGAGAAATTGAAGGTATAAAAAAGATGAGGGAGAAAGAGGGATGTGATCTGGTGTGAGCGCTGAAAGTGCAGCCGAGAAAAGCCTTGAACGGTCTGTCAGTTTGAGTTCAGCATTTGGTTAGGGTTATGCAAACGCAATAAAAATGTCTTTCCAATCATCCCTGAAAAAAATAACCATCCTGTAAACATGTTTAGTACTGCAAGAACCTCTCACGGGATCCTCATGTAGAGCTTGGTGCTTGAGTGTGGGAGGAGAGGAAGCGCAGCCGCAGCGGTGCAGGAGCTATCTGATGTCACCAAACCTTCCAAAGCTGGAAGGAGAGGTGAGAGCTTGAGGTCACCCATCTGTGTTTCTCCTGCCATCTAGAATGGGAGAGCCTGGCGGGTGACAGCTGGGAGAGGTACCTGGGTCATACGAGGTGAGAGTGGAGAGGGCTAGACTTGATTGAAGAACCAGTTGTTTCTCATCAGCTTCCATCCAGGTGGGTGGCTGCTGAAGACCTGCTCTGGGGAAAGGGGAGAGCCTGGGGCCATCTTAGCCCCAGGGTGTGCCGTGTCCCCAGTAGGTGAACTGATTTCTTTGCTCCTGCTTGGCACCTAGGTACTAACTAGCATGCACATATTGAATCTGATCCCTGGGACCAGTGCAGCAGAGGGAAACCAGGCCAACAGTGTAGAGGGATCCAGGTTGGTTGAGGGGTCAGCTGAACTCCTGTCTCATCTTGGTGTGATAGTAGACTTGCACTGACTTCAGTAAAGTAAATCCTAATTTAAAATTGTGTAACTGCAAATTGAATCACATAAACTGCTGTAATGAAAATAGGTAGGGTTTTTTTTCATACAGACATATGAAGTTTATTTACTTATTTATTATACACAATGTATAGACTGTCAGTTACAATGTAATCTTTTATTTAATTTTCTAGTGGTGGTGGCGGCTTTTCTGCTGTCTCATAAGGTAGGCTGTTTTCAACATAAGCACTGTTTAATAACAGAATGTTTAAAATAAGAATACATACAGACTGTCATTCCAACTTCTGTGCTTTTCGGTGTTAGGCAACAAATTGTTTTTCAAGATGTACATGGCAATGATTGTGTTGCTACAAATATATGAGTGGAGAGAAAGCAAAAAACAATTTTTTAAGGGACATGTTCATCTGAAACAATCTTCAGTGAATTTCACATAAGAATGAAAAGAAAGCAAATGGACCTTGAGTCTGCCTAATATTGAGGTTATTCAGATGTTGCACACTTGGACACCTTTGTCACTGTCTGATGCAATGACCCTATGCACCGAATAAAATTCATTTTCAGACATTTTCTTTCATAGCCATAGTTCTAAAGGATGAAAAAAAAAAAGTGCTGAGAATGATAATGTATTAGCCTAAGTGCTGAGCAAAATTAAGTATTTTTTCTAGTATGAAGTATCCAGGATTCCGATTTTGTGCAATGATTTCCATTCAATTGTAACATGGCCTGTTGCAAAATTGCTGTAATAAGAGTTGCAAATATTTGTCAAGGGGAGAGATGAATTAAGAAAGAAAAGCCTCTTTATGAAAATCCAATGCAGTGGATAAAAATGTAGATCCTAGAGTCCAAATAAGCTGCACCTCAACATCCTCTCCACCGATGTTCCACCAAGTTCAGGTGCTCAGTTGAATAGCAAAAGGTTATATCATATTTCTGGAAAGCCAGCTACTCTGTAGTATTACTCAAGGAAGCCCATTTAAGTGTGAAGGCATCATAAACATTACTCCAGCAGTGGATTTCTGGTGATATCTCTCCTTTTGTAACCAAGAATAATCTTTCTTTTAAAGAAAACCTCTGGTGTCAGGCATTTCTTTTAGCAACAAAATAAATACTAACGATCTGTTTATGTCTGAACTTCCCCCTCCTGCAGTAGCAGTGGTTTATCCTGCATCTTTTTCAAGATTTCTCCAGGAGTCGTTTTAAGGCATTTTTTGATATTTTTTTATAAACAGAATTCTTTTAGGTAATCAAGAATATTATTTTAAGTTAATTGAAGCAAGCAATAAAATAGTTGCTCTAAGAACAGATATATTGCTGTTAATTTCCTAGTCCCTTCCAGAAACCACCTATCATAGGGTGGATTTGAGTTGTCTTCTGGAGTAAGATGCCTTCCTATATATAGATATAACATAAAGAAATAATAGTAATTTAGATTAGACATGAAACTTTTAGACAGCTGAAGCTGAGCCTGACTTTTAATCATTATCTTAAAAGATAAGTTGTCGTTATTGTTCAGAACCTTTGATTGCTTCGCAGTTGCGTGTGATAGAAATCTATTTAAATCAACCTCTTTTAATATTCTGGTTTCAGCAGCTGAAGAGCTGCCACTTGTAAACTCTTTTCACTAGCAGTGCTGGGATAAATTCTTCTATGCCTATATTGATGCCATCAGAGGAAGAAGGTAGTTGGCAAGTTTGGAGATGGTAAAAGTTTGTATGGGATGAACAGGAAGGTAGAGAGGTTTAGGGAAGAGAAATCCAATGCGGTTTTATATCTATATGGAGATGATGTGGAAAATAGTGATAGTACTTGGACAATGTGATTGCCTTGTTCTGAAATCCTTCTCTGGCATCCTCTTTTGGCACCTGGGCTACGGGATCCTGTGTTCTGACGTGCTGTGGCCATATTCATGTTTTTAAAGAAATCTGACCTGGTGAACATAAGAATTAACAGCTCTAGATGTGACTTTCAGTTCAGTAAAGACAATAAAATGAAGGCCTGGATTTTTCCCCTGATAAAACTGATTTCTAGAGGATGTGGCAAGGCCAATTCTTGCCAGATTGATATGGAAATAAATCACATGGGAAGTGTCCATTGCTTTTGGGTAGGCTGCAAGTACCACTCAAGCCATCTGTTCACAAGCTGCTTCCCGAGGACTGCTCTTCATAGTTCTCCTTCCTGCAGCCTTTGTATGCTCCCTTTTGAAATGGCAGACCTCAACGTGGCATTTGTGGAAAGCATGGAACATGTTTGGGTTGGCAATTAATTTGCTTCCCCTTTGCTTGGAACCATGGGTCAAAGGCCTCTGTAATTTTCCCTGCTAGAAATAATTTGCTATTACAGAGATCCATCTAATAAAATCACATTGGTGCACACACATGTACAAATGTACCCCTACGCCCAGCACACAGGCATGGATTTTGTTCTTTCCTGTTGTTTTCTCTAAAGTGTTTTGAGGCTGAAATTATACTGAGGTTTGGGGTTTTTTTGTCTGTCGTATTTATAGAGAGATGCTAAACATTTTGATGTTCTTTGTAGACTCCTTTTTAATACGTTGTTAGAAAAGCAACCAGTGCAGATTGTTGAACATACAGTTTCAAAACCTGATTTTATTCTATGTGTCTACAGTTTGCAAGCATAAAATAGAAACAAGGAGAAGAAATATGACTTTAATTCAGTTGCAAACATTAGTGATTATTATTAATTTGGCTCTTAGGTCATAAGAGCCAAATATACAGGGTTCCTAAACCCCTCAGTCTCCCTCAAAAATCCTTGCTCTCCTAATACTTGTTATTAGAAAAGCAGTGACTACATCCCTGAAGCTGATGGTCTTGATAAGCCTAGGTTGAAAATCAAGTTTATCTTCACAGACTTTTAAGTTGGATTAAAAATATCCATAGGTTTCTGTTGTTTAAGCTTCTGATTTTTCTGCCTTTCTCACAAGTTTAGCAGATGGGCTTTCATTGCTTCCACTAAGCAAGACTGTTCAGGTCAGATGTTTTGGGTCATCTGGTTCAGTGTATCGTATACAAGGTAAAAGTATATACAAGGTATTAGTGTGCCTGTCAGAGAAAAGTCAACAACAGTGAAAAAGCGAAGTAAGTTATGAAAAGAATATTTGCAGCTCTCAGCCTGCCATCATCACCTCATTTCAAATTGTTCCTAGGAGGAACATCATTAGTAAGGTTTCTGCAGGCAAAACTCTACTTAAAAGGGTTTCTTAGGTCCTTAAGGTAAAAATCTTAAGAAAAAGACAGCTAGATGCCCAGAAACCCGTTAATGAGTTTCTAATATGCTATATAAACAATGATTTGTTGTACTCAAAATTACTCTTAGAGTTGTTACCTAAGACAATTTTAAGGGTTCAACACTAATGCTTACTGCAGATAAAGCACTGCAATTCCTGGTACTGATGGTTTTTAAGGTCTTTTGTAAAGTCGTGTCTCTTTGCTTCTACAATTGCTCATAGGATACTCTTAGCTAAGAGTTCATATCATCTTCTCAGTGATGTCCAAACAGGGAGCTGAATTCAGGTAGTTTTTTCCCAAAGAAATAGATATCAACCACTGTCTACTGGTGCACACTATTCCAGTATTAAATATTTTTATGTTCCTGTCTTGCCCATAACAGAGAATATTCATCATAAATCTCACCACTATTCTAGCAGTCAGTTTCCCTGGTAACAAAGCCTATGATACAAGTTTCTGCTGAAAATTAGACCAAGGTAAATATGAAACCATATTACTGACTTAATTTGAGGCTATATTCTGATGCACCTGGCATAAGAATAATAATATCTCTTATTTAAAGTTTTTTTTCACCTCAGGTAGCTAATCCATGACCAGTGAGCCACCTTATCCCTAACCCACACCATGCTTCCTTTGGTCTTTGGACCCCTGGCTCTTTACCCTGTCAAATAATTAAAATGCAAAGCATGTCCAGTAGTTTGAAAATATTTGTCTTTGTTCCCAGATCACAGACATATTGGTCCCAGGATCAGGCCTTTTAGCATGTCTGTAAGAGGGTATGTGTCTGTTCTTCTGACTAGGATACATGAGGTGAGGATTTCTCTCAGAAGTAACCTAATTCCCTTCCACGTTTTTTCTAGAGAGCCAATCCTCACATAATCCTATTAAAATTAGGGTTGTAAGGCATAACTGCCAATGAGACTTAACCAAGTTTTGGTGAGGTTTATAGTACCAAAGTTTGAGAGACCAGCAAATTATGTCCTCCTGCCCTGTTGCCATACCACCTGGATGTTAACCCAGGCTTCAGGTGTGCCTTGTCAACTGGCCTTGCCATGTGTCAGTAAAATGCCTTTATTTAATTCTCTGTCCCTTCCATGTGTAGCAGGTAGTCCTTGGTTTCTTATCCTCCGCCCTCTCAGCTCTGACTTACAGGAGCATTGGTTCAAAAATTCATTTTATGATTCTTTACTTGCTTTTTCACATGCTTTTGTAAGCAGTGGAATAGTGTTTGGCTTCATGTCAGCAGCTGCTGAATTGAAGTTGCTCTTTTCAATCCAGACTGCTCAAGAGAATAGCCAAATAATAAACCAGCACATGGTCTATGCTTAGCAATTGAATTTGCTCACTTCAGCTTGTAATCTGTAGCTGCTTTTGCATGATGCTGCTAATTCAAACATCAGCACTACTTGAGCTCCCTTTCATGGTTTTTGATAGGCCAGCTATTTGGACTTTAGAGAACTACTTAACTCAATTTTGTTGTACAAGCGCTCAAGTTATATCTTGACTCAACAGTGCACTGAATTGAAGACAAAATTAGCAATACTTGTAATTACAGAACTGTTGATGTCATAGAAGTCATTGAAAGAATACAGGCTGGAGCGCATGATTTGTAGGTTTGTAGAGGTGTAGTTTCAGACTCTGTGCAAATTCAAACATTTCTGCATATTTCTATATCAGCTACATTCAATTGATTGTTTAAAGTTTACTTCACCACACTATAACAGCTGGAGACTCGCTTTGCTTTAAATAACATACAATAACTGGGAGAAGTATCCAGGCCGGACACACAAGTGAAATGCTGCTGTGCTCTCGAGGCACCAAGCCAACACCAGAATGGCTGCCACAGCATCTCATGACCTGCCTTTTCCCCTGCTTGCCAAAATTAGGCTTGCATGAGTGCCAGCATCTGGTGGAAGCCATACTGTACCTTGGATCTGTGCCGTGCCACCACCTGGAAGAAAGACTAAAGCCTGGAACTGAAAGGCCTTTGATTTTGTGAGCTGTAGGGAACATAATATTTCTGTTTGTGTCTGCTGCTCTGTGTATTTCACTTTAGATAATAAACTGAGAGGACTGCATGTGTCTAAATCTAAACCAGCTACTTAATGATGAAACTTTCTGTAAATTAGTCAACAGCAGCTAGCAGTCAAACCTAATGGCAGCAGATGGACTTCATGGTGCCTATTCCAAGCTCTTTGCTACTGTGCTACTCGCTCCAAATTCCACTCTGGTTGTGACCTCTTTGTTTTAAATACAAGCACGGGTAGTTTATTTTTCCTAATATTTGCTTGTTAGCTTTACCCAGAGGATTCTATTGCAAGGGATTGCAAAGGCCTCTGTATCCTCTCTGGCTTCACTGTCCTTCCAGTATGCTGGCTTTTGAGCAAGCATCCAGTTTCTCATCTGTAGTTTCAAATTTGATGAAGGATTTTCTCAGTGCTATGACTGTGTTTCTTCTTTGGAAGCTTTCTCATTCATCCTTTCTAGTTGCATCTCCGTTGCCATATGCCCTGCAGTGCTAATCCCCTCATCATCCAGACCTGGCACCCTCCCTGCCCATGAGTCATGGTCCTTTACAACAGAGTAAGTAATAATAAAAAATGGGCCCTGACATGGGCCTGTTACAATGATAATTAATCACTATTTCACCTGCCCACGAGTATGAACCGTGGAACTCCACAGCTTGTGTTACACTAGCTTCACTGTTTGTTTGGGGGTTTGGTTTTGATGGGGGTTTTTTAGTGGGTTGTTTGGGTAGGGGGGTGGGATGAGTGTTGTGCTGACCCAGTTGATGGCTAGGATTTTTGGAAGCTTCCTTGTGTCTCTGTCGGCATGTTCGTTGCCTGTCCCTTGGCAGCAGCGTTCAGTTACAGTTGTTACTTGCAGATCCCTGAGTGTGATGGTCCTTCAGCTGTCGTCTTTGAGCTGCTGTTCTACACCTGCCTCTGGCCACACAGTGCCCTGCTGTGCTTAGACTTCTGTCTTTGGCCACTGCTTTGTGAATCTCTAGGATAGATGGGCAGGCACCTGTTCACCTATGGCCGTGGTGTCTCGTAGCCTGGGATGCCTTCTGTAGTGGGCTGTCTCAGACTACCTTGATCTCCATCATGTCTTGCAGTTTGCCTCTGCAGTCATTCGGCCACAACTGGTTTACTCCTCCTTAGACATGGCATTTTTATTAGGTTTGTTAAGTTCATGCACCATGAAGCTTGGTTGCTTATGTTCTTGGGATAGTGCATTGAAGTCCCTCAGAGATGGCGGGTGGGAGCTTTTCCTGGCTGTCAGACTCTGGATCATTTTTAGTACCAACCCTGCTCTTCTGTTACTTTGTGGGTAGGTAAGGGAGGAGAGCTGGGAGGTGGTTCATGTTCGTACTCGCTGTTGGAATTCTGCTGCTGGGAAGTGGGCTCATTGCCCGAGCCCAGTATGGTGGGTCTCCCCCAGAAGGGATCTAGAATGTCTCTGTTAGGTTTATTGTCTAATCCAAAATCAGGTGGCCTGAATGCCTCCTTGTCCCTGTGCCTTATGACGTTTATTGAAGAGACAGTGTTCATAATAAACACAAAGCGTGTGGAATCAGACAGAAATGGGGTGATCTGAATTTGAGTACTAGTTTTTCTATCCTACTAAATAGACTAATACCATGTAGTTTCTTGTCAGATTGTACCCTGAGCTTTTGGAAGGCATCCTTGGACAGTGAAGGAGCCATACTCTTTGCATGTAGCCTGCTGTTCCTTCCATGTGCCAGAAGAAATCAGATATATTATTCCAGAATACCCCAAAAAGTAGTGAGTCTGATACTAGACTGGGCTTGTGAAAATTTCCTGTGGCATGCTGAACAGTCGTGCGTGCTCCTTAAACCAGTGTCTCATGGATAAGTATAGTGCAAATTGAATCATCAAACAGAAAGGCAAAGCCTCCAAAGACTCTACTATTCTTATTCTGTGGGGAGGCTGTTCTCCTTCATAACCAGCTAATGAGGAGTTTTCTGTCAAGTAGGTCACTTCAGTTAATGCCACACCATGGACAAAACTCCAAAGTAGATCAGATACTGAGAGAGAGAGATTTAATTTCTTCTTTGCAAGGCTGTGAAGCAAATGACTATGTTAAAACTGTTTTTATAAAAGGAGAAAAATGGCAAAACCACACAGTATTATCACAGAAATTATTTTGCTAAAATAAATCAAAGCGTAAGAAAATTTAGATAGGATTAAGCATGAAAAAGAACTGTGCCATTTTAAAATGATTTGGTACAACACAAAAAAAATAACATTGAGATTATTTCTCTTGTTCTCTTAAAAAGAAGATCCACTTCTTTAAGCATCAGACTTGAAACATTCCTAGAGTATCTGATGTAATCAAAGGGATGGGAATGATTTACTGGCGTTTGCAAGTAGATGTTGTGCTCTCCTCATTTACAAAATCTTCTCAGATGTTGTACTTCAAACCCGCTCTGGGTATTTGATTCTGTGAGCGGCTGCTGAGCGTTCAGATTGATTGCTTCTCCACATACTATTGAAAAGTTCATTTATGCCTCTGAAATCTGGTGTGGTTTATATTTGAGTACCATCCTGAGCCTGTGTTCAAGCCCAAAGCCATTCTGTAGATTCAACATGCATCCATGCTGCTCGGGCCTAAACCTGTGCTTGGCAGCAGACCTTAGAAGACCTTGAGGGCCCAGAAGAGGAATACACCAAGAGCCGATGATGAAGGTCTTCAGAGTGTAAAGGGGCTGGCCAGGGCCTGGCCAAGTCCTCCAACAAATATCTATTACAGTTTGGCAGCAACACTAGGTGGTCAGTGTTGGGGTAGTTAAGTTAGGCTCCATCATCCATCAGCACAGTATACAGATGATGAAGCAGTCAAATGTGAGGCATCCTTTTGCCAACAAAGTGGACAAACAAAGCATGACTAAGGGTGTGTGCAGTCCTTTAGCACCTCCATCTGTGCTCACACAGGCCTTAGCATGTGGCATGGCCCACCTTAGCAGCAGCAGTGGTTGGAGGCACTGCTATGCCTCTGGACACCAGACAAAATACAGAATCATAGAATAGAATCAACGAATCATCTAGGTTGGAAGGGAGGTTTAAGATCATTGAGTCCAACCATTAACCTAGCACTGACAAAACCACCACTAAACCCTGTCCCTAAGCATCATGTCTACTTGTCTTTTAAATAGCCCCAGGGATGGTGGTTCAACCACTTCCCTGGGCAGCCCCTTCCAATGTTTGATAACCTTTCCTGTGAGGAAATGTTTCCTAATATCCATCCTAAACCTCCCCTGGTGCAACTTGAGGCCGTTTCCTCTTGTCCTACTGCTTGCTACTTGAGAGAAGAGACCGACCCCCACCTCCTGTCAGGGAGTTGTAGAGAGCAGTAACGTCTCCCCTCAGCCTCCTTTTCTCCAGGCTGAACAACTCCAGTTCCCTCAGCCGTTCCTCGTGAGACTTGTTCTCCAGACCCCTCATCAGCTTCGTTGCCTTTGTCTGGACCCGCTCCAGCACCTCGGTGTCTTTCTTGTAGTCAGGGACCCAGAACTGAACACAATATTTGAGGTCCAGCTTGCTCACCAGCTCACATGTAGAAAATGTAGATTCTTTTAATATGCCCTCAGAGGCAGCATGCAACAGGTCAATCTTCTGCTAGTTCCTCAAGGAGCTCACCTGGCCCAGGTCTTCATGTTTCTTAGCTGTTCAGTGGGCTTAATGATTGAAAACTGGAAAATAGTTCACGGTACTTTTCCAAAATCTTCATGCTGGCATGAAGGTTTATTTAAAAGTAGTTCTAGAAGAATTTATGTATGTATTTATGTAAAAGTAGTTCTAGAAGAATTTATGTATGTATGTATTTATTGTACTGTTTATTTTACCTTAATTTTAAAGGGAACGATGCAACATTTAAAAAAAGGGCTTGTTGACAAGATGCGGTAAAGAACTTCTTCAGCCCCATCCAGTTGGTGGTTGATAGTAACATGCAATGCTGGGTTTGGTTTAATGTTAGAGCTGGACAGAAGGGCCTGTAACTCCTAGAGACTGGGTCAGCTCTTAACTCTGGCTTTTGTCTCCATAGCAGTAACATAAATGTGCCAATCTAAATATAAACTTGTACAAACAAGTAATAATAATATATCATTTCCCTTTTCTTGGCACAAAGTCTCGTCTTCCTAGATGAAGGAAGAAGGTGGATTTTCTACCACGATGAGTTGAGATGCAGCAAGACCTCAGTGTCAGTACTGACCGATGGCCAGAAGTGCTTGGCTCAGCCACGGGGGCTGGGGCTGGAAATCCCCTGCCCAGGGGAGGAGATGAGCATGGTTTAGCCTTTGTATGGTGCCAGCGTGACCACAGCTGCCACCCCTTGGGGATTGCTGTCCTCCACATCAAGGAAAGGGTCGGTGAGGTTAGAGCTTCTGTGGTGAAGGCTGTAAAAATCGGTTGTACAAGTCAGAATAAAACCAGGGAATGCCTCTGTATTTATTATGTTGTCAGACTGAATTTCAGTACTAGTTGGTTCCTACAAATTAAAGAAGACTCAGGGACCCTGGGTCCGTACAACCTCACATTGTAGGTTTGTAGGTTTCTGGGGGGTTTTTTGTGGATTTTATTTGGGGAGGGGAGGCTGTTGTTTTTTAGTTTTTATTTGTGAGGAATAAGGAAATATATTTGAAGCTGCCAAATTCTTATTATTCTTAAATGTCTTTCCCCAATTTGGTTGTATCGAAAATAATGCCATATTCATAGAGATAATTAGAGAGCAATCTGCCCTTCTCTCCAGCAACTTCTAGCTAGTAATGTTTTCACTAATACGTTTTCTTCTTTTCTCTTTAAAAAAAAAATCAAGATAAAGTGGTTAGAATAGTTCTTCCATTTCCTCTTGAAAGACCATAAAGGCTGTCATTATTTTTAGCCAAAACACCATTTTTCTTAAATAATTGTGATAAAAAGCAGAGATTGGTATGGTTATTTTAACTGTTGTCGTGCTTTGGTGCATGGTTTGATGGGGCCTTTAGACTCAATCATGGATCAGTGTTTCTTCACGACTGGAATGGTTCTGGCAGCTAACACAAAACCGCAGTTTCAAAATCCTGCCTTCACTTTTTCCTACATTACTTGATAGAAAAGATTTTTCAAACCTTATAATTAGCTAAAATGTTTGCTAACTAGATAATAATTTGGAAATTAATTTTATGTTATGCAAAATGTAATTAAAAATGTAAATCAATAAAATGCAATTGTGGATGGCCATTTTATAACTTTAAAAGCTAACTATTCAGTATTGAATAGAAGCAGCAATTTTTAATGCATTTGATATTACTTCAGAGGTTCTCAGGCAGGGGACATTAATTTTCGTATTAGAAATGGGCTGTTGGAGAAAACGTAGCATTTTAAATGTAGCAACACTTCCTTTCAAGGAAGGAAGGAAAGAGAGTTCAGAATTTTTATTGCCACAATGTTAGGTTACTTTAAAAGTTACATTTTCATACCAACACATTTTAATACAAGAAAGCTTACGGATAAAACTCTTGTTTTCCTTATGCAATTTGAAACAAGCTCTTTTGTAGACTCTTCTGCAGAGTGGAATCCTGAAATTAATGGATGTCATTTAAACACAGCAGTCTATTCAATTGGGGAAGTGGGTGCCTGGCTTTTAATTTTAGCAATGGGACAAAATGTAATAATGTAAAAAGTAAGGTGAATCTCCTTTGCAAAGAGGCTTTGCAATAGCATACGCTGTTGTGTACTTCATCTGCCTGAGTAATATTTTGTACCAAAGCCAGTCAAATATTTCTCTGTGCAGCTTGGTCGTGCGTTGCTTTGTCGATCCCAGGGACCCCGGGACTTTGAGGTGTAAAGCCACGCACTCTTAACCTGCCTGTGGAGATCTCCTGTAGCCACGTACAGTCAACTTCTCACATGCCTTTGCCTAAAGCTGTCCTCCCTTACTAAACAGGTGTATCCGAGGGTAGATATTCTAGCAAGTCTTTCAGCATATCTTTCAGGTTTATCTTCTACAAAGTTTCCTGTGTCCTGTGAGCTCTCAGTGCCTTTGTTTAGCTGCTCATTTATATGCCTCATCTAGAGTACATTGCTGTTACTTATCTCTTTTTTTTTTCACTTTTTTTGTACTTCGGACTGTTCTATTGCAATTTCATGCAATACTAGTAGCAACTTGATATCTATTCTTTTAATTGCTTTCTTTTTTGACTGTCAGCACTACCAATTTGTTCTATGACATAGGCATGTAAAAGCACAGAGCTACCCTCACTGATAATTATGTTTGAAGATTTTTAGCTATTATTTGCAGTCCAGTAGCATCAATGGATCTCAGAGGGAGCTCCATTGCATTGGATAATGAAGATACATTTTGCTCCCCAAAATACATAGTGTAAAGGAAGTCTATGTAAAAAAGCCAGGTAGGCCTGGATTATCCTGATGGGTTTTTCCAGTGATCTCTCAGTAAGGTGATGGGTGCCTTTTCTTGCTGGGAACGAGCGTGAAGTGCAGTGAAATGATCTCCCTACAGGCATATTTAGAACCATGCTTAATATGCAGAACAGAGTTCAGAGACTGCTGTTGATACTGCTGTACCAGTCTGGAAACCAACATCCAGATATCGGAGATAAGAAGAATTGATGGATCTATATTTTCCTAGTTTTTCATTTCTGGTTCTGAAAATGCCTAATCTTAATATCTCACTATCCTTATAACAACATCCAAAAATCTACTACTGCCCTTTAGTTAACAAGAGAGAATATTCGACTATTTTTCTCTGGTATAATTGCTTTTCCCAATGAAGCCTGAATAAAGCCTGAATTCTGAATAATGTTGATATATTGGCTCCCTTAGAAAAGCATTGTTAGCAGCTGATTGCTTATATAATCTCCTTGGCAATTTTTTACATGGAGGCTGTCCTTATTTTGTTACAAGAAAAGAACATAGAGGTTTTTACTTCAATTGGCTCCATTAATTTTTGTAAGTCATTTGGACAGCACGGTACTTAACCAACCTCCTGTGCAGTTTCAATGAGACCCTATTTCTAAAGAATCTAAATTGAGTGCTTTTAGTCTTAGACTTAAGGCTTTCATTAGAAACAGGCCACGTTATCCGTGAAAGATTAATGTCCATATGAACAAGAAGAGGTAATGTAATCAGGAACAGTAGTCTTATATCATCATAAAAAATAGGGCTTACTAAAAATCACAGTAAAAAAGATTCAGAGTTTTAAACAAACGCCCATTGCTAGTTCTTTTATCATTAACAACAAATTAAAACTAATTACCTTCTAATCACAGAAGAACAGAGTCTGATGTTCCAGTCATACTTTGTGGTGATTACAAAGGCAGGTGTGGAGGCTCAACTAACACGCGTGAAAGACAGGAATGACTAGAATTAGTTCTGTATGTTGTGCTAATTTTTTCTCTGTTTTCCAATGTGTGGAAGTCAGAGGATTTATACTTCTCTTTTTTCCCAAAGATGTTTTGTTCAGAGAAGTACATTTTGGTGATTTGTAGACACACAGCATTTCAGCCAAGCAATTTGAAGATGTATTCAAGCTGGATACATTTCCCTGAAATTCTAGGAATGGTAATGATAGAAAAGGTAAAGAACAACTACAAGATTCCTCATGCCTGTTCAGCTTCCTTTTGTTAAATTTTCTAGTATTATGTTGAAGAATGAAGAAGCCTTTGAAAGAGCCAAAGCAGCAAAAAATCCCAATCTAAACTTTGATTACAGTTTGCTGCAAATTCTCTTTCTAATCAGTGTGCTTTTGATTTTGCTCTGTGGTATATAATATTTTGCTGAATATTTACTTTTGTTTTGTTTCTGTATGAATGTTTTTCCAGTGAGACTATTCATCCAAGAAAGGTCAACTTTTCTGGTCAAGCAGCATCTTCTTGACTCCCAAATATAAGTGGGGAAATCAGTTCCTAGGAAAAGGAGATCTGGTCCACAGACTAGATTTTAGAAAAGCCTCTTTACTAAATTGATCATTAAATACAACCAAATAATTTCAGTAGATATTGTGTTAAAAATGTGTAAGAGATGTAATTTTATAAACTTAATGGAATGGGAAAGTCCTGATGCTGAATATTTGAAGGGGTTGAGACACACTAGTATGTAGTTGGCCCAGGGGTAACCTGGAAGGAGAGCAGGGTGTCGTGGCACCTGCAGGTGGGAGCCTCAGTGTGGAGATGAGTTCCATGTCAGAGGAACCCTGCGCCAGGGCATGAGACCAGCAATATAAGGCATTTTATTCCAACTACAGTGAATGCATGTAATAATGGGTGTACTTATTTTTTTCTGGCTGTTTCTAAGCAGTTTAGTTTCACCCTTCTGTTGGGTGGTTTCCTGAACCAGTCAGGTCTGTGTGGAGGTAAAGAGTTTGTTCTTCCTACAATCCTTTGCTTAGGCTTTCTTTGTCTTCTCCATTCCCTGATAACTCTTTTTGACTTAGTATAAACTAAAATGTTTCACTTATAAAGTGATACATTATAAACATCTTACTAAAGAATCTATAAAAGTGAATTTTCTTTACTGTTACCTGTGTATATATCTAATTTATTTTTATAATACCAACACTTTTTTTATTTTACATGCTTCTAGCATAAGAGAATTACGGTATATGACTGTGGTTTCTAGATACTTCTCAAGATCCGTGCTCCTTCCACAGAGAGTTATTCTTAACAAATCATCTGACAATCTTACATGAGTCAAGCTCTCACTTGAGATCAAAGTGTGTTTGTGCTCTTCATGCAATGCCAAAGATTATCGCTGAAGAGAGGCTTGGATTCTGCCAGGAGCTTTCTGAGGAAGGTGCCAGAATTATGCATCAGTGTAGGACCCTCTCTCATCTTGGTATAGGAAGTATGTTGGGAGTGAGTTTAGTTGGCTGAACTGTGCTGAGCTCCATTGGTCCTCCAACGTTGTCTCCACCCTGCCAATCTTTTCTTCCATAGTCTACACTTATGGCCAGACATGCAAAGACCAGCTCTGGTAATTCTCTCTTTCATAGAGTTTAGTGGAGCATAGGTACAAAAAAGTAATTATCTTGCAATTTTATCTTTTGTGTTCTTTCCCCCATACTGTATTATTTATGCATAGCAGCATGTCAAGAATTTTTATATCCTTATTGATCATTAAATAACTGAGGTTGGAGGGGACCTCTGAGGGTGGTCTAGTCCAACCTCTTGATCAAAGTAGGACCGACTTCGAAATTAGAGCAAGTTGCTCAGGGCCATGTCCTGGTCAGATTTTAAATATCTTCAGTGGCAGAGTGGGAAACCAGCTCTTCACCACTCTGATTGAAAATACTTTGCCTTCTATCTAGCTGGATTCCCTGTGCTATAACTTGTGGACTTTGCCTCTTGTCTATTCACTGTGTGCCTCTGAGAAGGGTCTGGCCATCTGGCCCTGCCATCTCTCTATAATCCTCCTCCAGGCAGTGGCAGACTACAATTAGATACCCTCTTCGCCTTTTGTTCTGAAGGCCAAGTGAACCCAACTCTCTCATTGTGCCTCATGCACTCCAGCCACCCAACCATCCTCATGGCCTTCTGTTGGACATGTTTTGCTCATACTGGGACACCTGGACAATGTACTGTCCAAAGTGGGCAATATTTCGCTTGTACTTTTCATTATTTCATTTTATAACATTCTTGTAAACCTGTTCCTCCAGTCAAGGTAAAGGTCATCCGGTGTTCTCCTCCCACTGACAAAGGAAGTCATTTCATCCCAGAGGGAAATCAGATCGATGAGGCACAAGTTGCCCTTAGTAGGTCTATGCTGGCTGTCCCCAGTTTCCTTCTTGTATGACAAGCCTGTGGTTCACTTGATCTTCCTTCTTGCCTTTTTTAAAGATTACCGTATCAGTTGCTTATTTTTTTTTTTTTCTCCCCTGAGTCATCAGGAACCCTCCCAATCTTTAAAAAGTGCCACTTGTGAAAAAATGCTTAGTCTTTACTGAACACTGCACAATTTCAGAAAGAGTAACTGGGCAAATGTATCATTAATAATTCCAGCAATCCTCTAGGTGCAGGACAACTGCGTTATCTATGCTATGAGGAACACTTTTACTGGAGCCCAACATCAGATATTCTGGGTACTGAATATGTGGAATTGAATGAAGTGTGTAGAGTTTAGCATGAAGTTTTCCAGTGTTACTTCTGTCTTTCGTGCTTCTACTTGCATTTCAAGTACCTAGGCTTTTTATGAATCAACTGCAAGATCTTTTTTGAGGTTACAGTGTCATGATTTAGGAATTCATGACATCTGAAACGTCATGCAGAAACACCAACTTTGGCAATGCTTAAGGTAAAAAGGATGGAGAAGAGCAAGGGTTTGCTGTCTCAGCTAAAGTCCACGAAAGAGAGATTCTTCTATTTTCAGTTTAAATTTCATGCAGCCTTACGATTGTCTTGACTTTTTTTAGCTGGGCATTGCTGTAAGTAGCAAATTTAGTTAATGCCATAAACTTGGTAAGTTACGATACTCTTGGCATGCCAAATCCCTCTTAAATCCATGTCTTTTCAGCTCGTTTGCAGTTTTAAAATTCTCAGTAAACATCACACAATGCAATTACCAATAGACCCTAGTTGGTTTTTTTTAAATAAACAATTATACTTGAATGTTTATTTCGTGTCTGGTACTGATTAAAAAAAAACCCAAAACCACAACAAAAAACCCAAACCACAATCGGGATTAGATGTCAGGCAGTTAGGTATTTATGTAATTAAAAATATCAGCCATTACATTGAATGGTCTAAAAATTCAAGCATAATTGATATCAGTCTTGTCCAGAGAATGGGTTTTGTCCCCAGTGGAAAAGAACAGTATCCCCAGATGTGAAGATGAAGTGCCTGGCTTTTACTGCATCCTCTTCTTCCCTCAGATGCAGATCCCGAGTGGCTTGAAAATAAATTCTGTGCATTTAAACAAAAGTGACTTGAAATGTAGCAAAGCGTTTTCAGATCATGCTTCCTAGATCCTATCCCTATGTAATATTATCAAGAGCACAATGATATAATTTTCTTGAAAATGCCAGCAGTGGTGAACAAGAATTTGCATAAACAAGTGAAAGAAACTGGGTTGAATGTCAAAATATAAATGTCAATTTTGACCAAGAAAGCAATTTCTTCTTTGTATTCATACGAAACATATCAAAAGTAGAAGGGAGCTCAATACCAGTTGCAAATAGAGAAACCACTGGTAGCGATTTTAGTCTTATGTGTGTAGCAGTGAGCTGTGAGACATGGAGATGACGCTGCTCTGTCAATGTTTTAGAAACGCCGCCTGGGATTGGAACCTGCATTTCCATAGAATTTTCAGAGGACTCGGACTCAAAAAGCTTTTGCTAATTGGTTTTATTAATATACAATCTCTCTTTATTCCTTGCCTAAGATCCACCTTTCTGCAACCCACCGTAGATGACATTGTGCTGATTTAAGCACTGGATATTTAATCACGGTGCATTAGAAACACAGAAGCCAAACTTGAGTCAGTAAGGAATAGGACAGTCCCTGTCTCCTCTCTCCTACGCTCTTACTGTTGCTCCACGCAGATGCCATAGTGCTTGCAGTGCCAACTGTGTGGGTGCAAATTTCATGTCCACACAGGATTATGAAGAAACCTACTGGGACAGTCCTACCTTCCTTGGAGTCAGTAACTCGTATGGGTAGCATTCGATAGGTGTTAATAAAAGGTAATCACCTACCTTCAGTTATTTGCTTTAATTTCTTTGTTTCAAAAATAAATAAAAATTTAGAAAATGAACAAAACCCTGGAAACCATTTGCTTGTGAGAAGACGTTTGTTGAAGATGTAAATAGAATTATGAAGGTTTCCTGTAGCTTTTGATTTCTGTGAAGGACAAAAAAAATACTTCATTGGAATTTCCCCCATTTCTGTATGCTAGGACATAACTCAGTAGGAATTCAGATTTCCACATGGCTTCATTTGATGTTTGGTGAGATAGATGCATCTGAATATTAAGATACTGTATTGAAGGACAAGTGAAGCCTGTTACTGCTGTACTACCAGCAAGGGACCATCGTTATTGTTTAATCAGTTTTCAATATGTTGTATCTAAGTTAGTTTAACTTGGCTCTTCATAACTTTGTTTAAATTAACATGAAGGGAATGGCCTCCCTTTTAAATACTGCAGTATGCAGATAACTTGGGATTTCAGTTTCTTGTCTTTAAAAAATCATTAGTGGCAAAATCATCTTGCTATGTTGTCATAAACACATATGCCATTAGCAGCTATATATTTATAGCGTTAAAACTGCTAATAGCTTGCAATGTGATCATTATGGCTAATACTCTTGAACACTATTAATCTGATCTTTCATTACCTTTTTCATAAAATCTAACAACCACCCAACCAAGTATCAGCCCCCGTACACAAAAGTACATGAATTCAATTAAAATTTACATTTTCTAGTATTTTTTTCAAGGCACTTGCTTTCCAAACTGATCTGTCCTGCGTTCGTTAGAACTGGAGTGTAGTTTAAACAGTGCATAAGCAGCCTTATCTCCAGGGAGTTTGAATGGCTGAGTAATCTAACTGGACAGTTAAGGATTTTCTGTCTAAGCTGACTGATGTTTATTTTAATAATCCTAGACATTTTTCCCTTAATGTTTCAGAGAGTTGTTAGCAGAGTTCAGCCTTTCCCCCCCGCCCCCCCCCCCCACCCTCGCATTAGGAATAACTCTGTGTACCTGCTGACCCTTGGAGTAAGGAGTTGCCTCACTTAAAATAAGATAGGATAATGGTAGAATAAAAGGGATGATTTCACACAAGTGCTTTTGCTTTTAATGGCCCATCTGTATTACCTCTGTCCCAGTTGATCAAAAGTGTTTTTCAAATTCCCCAAGTTAAATTTGAAAAAATAAAACCAAAATTATTCACTACAGTTTATAGCTTTATAAGCTTTTGTCAACGGGTCACTTCTGTGAAACGTGAGATCCAGAACCAGCGTATCCTCAAGGACATGAACTACCTTCATTTGTAGTCACTGTGAGTTTATATTCATCTGCCTAAAGAAAGGTAGTTTAATCTTCTTCAACCTAAGTAACACACAAACGTGCTACTGACAACATTAGTTAGTCCTAAGATTGATATTACTCCTGATCTTTTTAGGATCAAATTCACTTCTTTGGATTCCAGATGTTGGCTCAAATTTCATCCCAATACTCCTGAAGTCTAGAATAATTCAGGTGAAAATTCACACTTGGTTTGCCTGCAGGCATCAGTACGTGTTTCTCTGAGGACAGTGCAGGTACAGGGATGTGCCTGCAGCCATTCATCCCGCTTTCATGGTGACAGGCTTCACAATAGTATTAGGTGCAAATTTCTTGCAGGCAATCGTTCGTCTGTCTTTAAAAAAAAATAATGAAAAAACATAACAACCCCCACCACATAGGCCTATACTTATGATTGGAAGAGAGCTTATACAAAAATGGAATATCCTTACCAGTATATACATTCAGAGCAATTCTCTGACTGAACCATATTTGGCCTGTTCATTCAATAATGACTGTTTGCTGTGTTTCTAGTTCTACGAGTTACTATTGGATCAGTTCATCCATTTTAGCTAGTTAACCTTCAAAGAAATTTCTGATTTTGGAAGACCAAATTAGTGTGTAGGTTGGCTCACGCATCAAAATTGATAGTTGAATTGCGATCGCAGTCTCCTATATTATTTATTCATGCTTTTAGAAAGTACCCAGCAGGACTCTAGGCCCTGAGTGTGTAAGCTTATAAAATGAGTTAACCTGATTTAAGATATGATGAGAAAAATAAACTACAAATTCTCATATCCACACAATAATTTTTTCTCCAAGTACAAACCTAAATGTATATATAGGGACCTGACCCGCCCATAAAAATTGCTACCTTTCATCTACAGTATATTTTCATTTATGTCATGAGGATCTAAGAATTCGTGCTTAACAATATATATCCCTGTGATGTTAATGTTTTAGAGTTTTTCCAGTTTTAGAATTGTGGGCTTTAGTAGCACTAAGGATTGTAAGTATTAGGAGCAAAAAGTTTTCTCCACTGTGTTTTAACCTTGACATTCATTGAGCAGAAATTGGAGTAAAGTGTCACACGATCTTCTGCAACCTTGTATCTTTTTCAAACCAAGGGTGGAAATTACACTTTTTTCATATCAATTTGTTCCGCTACAAATGGAACTAATTTGATTGTAATTTTTATTTACTTTGTAGAAGGAGGTTGCACTTCGTAATCATATATAGTAAAAACTCATTAGCTTAGAATGAGTTTTTGGCTAAAGATGAATTAGCTGAGAATTCTCTGTATTCTATCACGGAGAAATCACATGTTCTTGGCGTCTCTCACACCTGTAAGTGCATTTTCTAACTCCTCATTTCTTCTCTAATTACATCTTGATTGTGGGGTAAATTCTCTAAGCTGCATTGGAAGGAAAATCATTGTCTTTTTATCTTCTCTGTGGGGAATTCGTTTCACTTGTTTACTGATGTGTGTGGCAGACTGAATAAAATGATTCCTAATTAGCATATATGAAATAATCATTGGTCTATCTGGAGTCATAATTAATGCATTAGGAAGAATTTACTGAGTGTCAAGGAGAAAGACATTAGCATAAATGAGCTTATTTTAGATGGGCTGCAATTGAGAGACTACTTTCCGGTAAGAATGTTTACCAAAATTAAGCACTAATAACATATCAATTTACTAAGAACCATTAGCGTGCATGATCTGAACTATTACCTTCTGCAAGGAAGCTCCAGCCCTGCTTTGAGCAGCTTGCTGGCCAAAAGATTTTGTCGCCGTTCTAAGAAAGTCGCAGCAGCACCCAAGGGTGTGGGGATGAGGAGCAGAGACAGTCTGTGGGTGCACAGAGAGGTTTCCTTTCATCTGCTCGTGGACCTTGAGAGAAGCAGATGCTGCAGAATCTTATTCTCATCCTACCTGGTAACTCTGAGGCTCTATTGATTGAAGTCTGTTTCTACCGAGAGCGTGACCTGCAGGCAACAGCGAATTGAAGATTATCCTTACACAGGCAAAGGTGTTTTAAGTAACTTTAATTTCTATATTGATACTCTGTGAGGGGGGAAGTGACAAACTGTGATACAGACTTTCACCGTTTTCATGCCTTTTTTTCCTTAGTCAGTCATCAGGCATCTGACAGCCTGAAAGTAGATTTTAATTTTTAGAGGACTCTGTACACGGAGTGAGGGATGAATGCTCTACCCAGGGAAGAGGCGAGATTCAGGCGACTTAAAAATAGACTTAGTCTTACGGGCCTCAAGTTTATAGAACTTAAATCTAATATCTTTTAGCGGACTCATCATTAGACTTAACATTGAAAAGACGTGACTGCAGATAGAGCCTGGCAGTGGGTCTCTAAACCATTGGGTTTAGCCTAACTTCAGTTGTGAGGATCTGACTGAAAACTGTTAAACCTGCCTTACCTGACTCCAACAAGAGTCTCTTTGGTCAAGCTGGTGTCAACTAAGTAGAGGTGGACTCCAGTCAGAATAATTTAAGAACAATAACTACTGTCATTAACTCGTGCGGGGAGGGCGACAGTTTGGTTGATACCTCCTTCGCCGTCCCCATCCTCTGTGCCTCCTTCCTCGTGTATTTCCAGTAAGACAAATCACTGTTACGTACTTTAAATCTTTGCAGCATTTTTTGCTTTATGTTCTTTGCTAATGACTTTTAATTGAAACACCCCACATCACCAGTATATTGGCAAGGCTGCTGATGGTGACAAACCCACAAAACATGCCTAACCATCTATATAGAAAGCAGTCTTTTTACAGCTAAATTAGAAGAGATCAGTGTTTTGTCTGTCATAATAGTATTTGTGCCTTGTTAAGTGGTATGCAAGATGACTGCTAACATGGGAAAATGCCTCTTTTGGTTGATGAGGTCTGCATTGTTATAGTCAGAACACCCAGGATATTGATCCATTGTGGTATTGGCTTTTGAAAATGAATCGAAAAGTGGCATTATTGAGGGAGACCTAAGAAAGGAAGAAGGCAGTCCTAATGATGTACCATGGTTCAGATGAATGCAGCCATTCAGATTATTGAAGAAATCAGTACAAAGTGTAAGAAAAGACAGGGAAACTGTCAGAGTGACAGAACTGGTCAAGAAAACCTATTTAGGCTTTCTTTCTGCCACCTTGATTGCCTTCATAGACATAATATATTTGGCAATAACAATCTTCCCTGACCTTTTTTCTAATCAAGTTGCAAGTCTTTATACTGAGAAAAAGTGATTGTGATGTTCCATTTTGTTTGTGCTTCTTCTGGAGGAGATACCATATCTACCAGCGTGTCAGAAGCTCCATTTCCAGAATTACATGCAAGCCATTGTAACAAGTGCTGTTAAAAAACACCATCTACAGCGCTGACATTTTGCCCCAGTGATAAATGTTGTAGCAAAAGAAGACCATTTCCTCCTGAAAGGTCAAAGCCTAGGGAGTCGATTAATATAGCATCTGCTAAGGAGGAAAGTTGGTGCGTTGGAATAAAGAATTGTCTTCATTTTCCTTTTGTCCTTCCATATTAGAAGATTATTATTTTGTGCTTTGGCAAAGTAAACTAAGAAGGGAGAATAGAAAGGAATCCTTAGGCTTGATCCTGCCCATCTCTATAATTGTTGAGTTCCAGAAACACCATGGACTATGTTCCTTCCTATCAGTTGGCCTTAGTCTTGTTCTGCAACAGGACTGACAGGCCTCTTCATTTTCAGCATCTATATAAGCTGCTTCCTTAAAATCTCTTTAAGACATTAATGCATATAGAATAAAGGATTAGAGAGAGTCGTAGTTATCAAGAGGAGGGTCATGGCCCTCCAAAAAGCTTTCTGTGTTCATCCCTTCCCCTCTCCTCTTCCCATCTTGGCCAAACAGCTCTGGTTGCCATTGTTCTCACCTCTGAAGGATATGCTGATATCGTGATGGCAGTGGGGGAGCTCTTCTGCCTCAGTTTTCCTACTAGAAATTTAGGAATTAATCCTCTGGTTTTGCTCATCTTGAAGGTTTGCAATTGAGTAAATAACTGTCAAGTTACGAATTTTGGGGCTCAGTCTTCCTCATAGCTGGGTACAACCTCACTCCAGGTACTTGGCATGAGAATCAAAATGCGCCGTTGTCTGTTTCCATTTTGCACTGACTTTCTTTTTAATTGTAGTTTTCAGACACTGCTATTGCTGGGTATTTTCTTAATGTTATTTCTTTCCTTTAATGTGTTCTTATGTATTATTCTGAGAATCTTTGACTTTGCTGCCTGAAGCTGGGATGGCAGGTGTGGAGAATTATCCTCAGAAAATGTAAGACTTTTACATTACAAAAAATTTAAGCATTTTATTCAGAGTAGTGAAGATGTCGCGCCTCACTTGTGGGAGACGGTTATGGATTCTCTGTGTAAGATTTTTCTGTTCCAGGAGGAGCTTTAGTAGATCTTGTCATTACTGCTGTTCTGCATTCAGAATGATACCCTCGTCCTCTCTGCACCGATTCTCTGACAACCAGCGGGAGGGTCCCCTCCTTTCAGTAACGAGAACATCGCTTTGGTCATTCTGCTCACTCCTCATCTCTGCGCTCTCCTCGCCCCAGTTGATCAGAAGAAGATGTCACACCAAAGGCAGCAAACTTTTCAGTCCAGGAGAGAAATAGGGCATGATTTTGTTTAGTCTGTGCATGAGAGAGATGGTGAATGAGGGATTCTTGGTGGTGGGAATAAGGAAGCAGCCGTACAGGCAGCCCCAAACCTTTGTCTGTCGGATACAAAGCAGTAAATACCTTTTCAAGCAGCGGCTGAATTTACCGCTGGCATTAAGTCAACTCGAAGGAGTTGTACCCGCTTGCAGCTTTTGACCCTGGTGATGGTATCTCTCTTAAAGATGTATGTATTTCTGCTAATCTGACTTCAAACCTCAGTATTCTCATTTGGTTTCACATTCACGGCGTAATTGCAAAGTAAGAATGAAAATGCTTTTTATAATGTAATTCATAAAGCAGCTTATGGCCTTGCATAATTAAAATGGCTAAATGGACACAGCTCCCTGCACTTTGAAATGCATACTAGGCTAACCAGGAATTTATCAGCGAGTGCAGTTTCTGTGAGACTGTGGAAACTTTGGAGATGTTTGATAACGGTGCAACCTAAATTACTGCAGGAGGTGCATAAAATTAGCAGTAATTATTACATGAGAGTTGTATCACTGTATCATCATAAATGGCACATTAGATCTGGCAAAAAGCCTTTCAGTTTATAAGCACATTGGATTGGTTCTGCATTTTGTTCTCTGACTTGCAACTGATTTTAGCTATATGCATGTGATCCTGTGCTTCCAGGCTGGTTTTGTTAAAAAAGAAATTCAACAGTGATTGGACTCTGCTACCTTGTTTTTAAGAGAGGCCTAACTGTATATGCAAGTGGTATGAGAAGATTTGCATGATTGATCAGAGCTTCCTCCAGCCCACCAAATCCACTTCTTTCCTGCCCAGCTAGGGAGACAGAGAAGACACAAAAGCTTTGCTGCTGGGACTAATTAATTAGGAACCATGTAGAAGTCTGCGAACTGAAACTTAGCAGCATGCTTACCATGAGCCACTTACTCTCATCTTGAAGGGTCAATTTTTAGAGCATATTTTCAATGTGTAGTGCAGCATTAATTAACACAATTAAATGTGTAACGAATCACTTTGAGTAACTATTTTTCCTGCTCCCGGTATGAAACTGGAGAAGCTGGGGCATTGACCTCATCAAGTCACAGCGTACCCAGAAATCAGGATCTGCTGTTTCTCAGCCCGGTATTCCTGCGATGCTACAAACCATTCCCCTTCCCAACAGGATGCCACACAGCGTCTCCTGTAGCTTTATACCTCACTCTGAGGTTAAACAGCACCAGGGATCCAGTTCCCCGTGGTCCGCCCCCATCTCGGGGCTCTCCATGAGGTTAACCACCCCGCTCAGAGGCTCCCAACAGCATGTTCCATCTGTGGGTCTCCACTCCAGTTTTTGCAGGCAGCTGCATTTGTCTTTTTTTTTGAGAAATGAAGATTCGCAGAGCAGCTGTACTATTAAATCCTGAATACCCTGATTTTGAACATACAGATTACTTAAAAAAAAATAAAAATTAAGCCCATTTTCATGGAAATGGGAGGTTTTGTTCTTGGAAAACAAATAAATGGTGTATCCCCCCCTCTGCCCCCCTCAGAGTGCTGTCACAATTCATGAAAATTCTTCTTCTGTCCCCCTCCCAGTTAATGGACTCTAATTATCATGCATATGAGGGAGATGAACTTCCAGCATAAATGGGTGGATACTGCCAATAAAAATTCTCCACTGCTCTCAGTGAACACTGTGCATGTGTCACCTCCCCCCATCATTAATTTTCAAGCCCTGCGATTGCAGTAATTTCTGCTAAGTGGCACGTTGATGTGTTTGTTACTCTGCAGTTGAGTTCAGGGCTGTTTCTCATCTCTTTTTGCAGTGCCCATCACCACCTCAGGAGCCACAGACTGACAAAGCTGAGGCCCTGTCTGAGACCCAAAGAAGCCGATGCGTAGGGAATTGTTGGTATCAACCTGCTGCTCGAACAAGCTTTCTCTGTTACTGATTCTTCAAGGAGTCACAGTCTTTCAGAACTTAACATAAAGGGATGTATCATGGAATTTGAGCTTCATATTATGCATTTTTAAGGATTATTCTCTTTCCAACAGTGATTCCTTATTGTATTTTAATTGCACCTCCTTTGGGAAATGCTGCAGTTGTATCCCTGGCTCTCCGAGAGCTCCAAGTGTTCTCATCAATGTTCTAGAGAAGATACTGGTCCTAGAGAGCAGCGAGGCACGGAGAAGAGGGATTAGGCTGTCTCCCCTGTAACCCTTCCCTAGTTTCCCAGCTGTTTGGTGCAGCCTCTGCGTTCATTTCCCAGTAAGCGTTAGCCACTTTGGAGCCAGCACGGGTTCTGTGCAGGACACTGTGATTGCTGCAATGCTACATTGCCTTCTGCTGGAGTCTTTCTGTGGCAGAGATCTCTCTGCTGGCATTGGCAGAAGGACCTGGCCTGGCTCCATGGCTACCGTATGGCGACGGGTTGACACACAGCTGCCTCTTAGCCCGTGCTGCAATAGGATGGCGGGCTCCTCTGTCACTCCTCCCTGTGAGCACGTACTGAACATTTGCTTAAAAGCCTTGACTCCGGAGGATGCTTAACCTTGATTTGCAGGGGCTGCTCTTCAGTCCAAACCGCTGTCTGGAGAGCCAGGGACCCTCCAAAACAGAGCCCCTCTGGTAATGGAACCCTCTGTGGGTGGCAAAGTGGGGTCCCTGCCCCTGGCAGATGAGGCGGCTGCTTGCATCTGCCATCAGAGCAGGTAGAGCAGGGGCTGTTCCTGAGGCCCCCGTCTGCGTGGCCATCAGGCAGATCATCTTGTGCCCGTGAATAGACCTTGAGCTTTGACTCTCCGCGGCCACGGACTCCCAAGGTGATGGATTAACCCTGCTCTGCTTTGCTAACGATCAAAACAAAAAGAGCTAAGGTCTGCAACTGAGAAATCTGAAAGGAAACCTAAGCAGCACATTACATTTTGGAAGAAACTTCATGCTGTGGCTTTCATTGGGATTTTATTGGAGTTTGAATTGCTAGTAAAAGAAGAATCACAGAATGGGAAGTGGAGTCAGGCACCGGAGCTGGAGCACAGTTCTCACAAATGAATGTTATTGCTTGATGTTCAAACAGGACTGATCTGAAAAGTACTAGAAGATCATTACCATTCACAGATTGCTGATAGCATCTTGGTTTTTAGAGACTGATTCTGTACAATCCTTCCCCAGTAAATGGCACGGAACTTATTTGACTGCTCCAGAAGGCTAAAGGACAGAGGCAGCTCTGCCAGGACTGACTGGCAGCAGAATTTTGCAGGGGCCCGGGTGATGCCAGCCTGAGGACTGTGCCAATAAAGCCATCATGACATCCTCAGCACCGTACAGCTCTCCTGGATTGCTCCTGCCCTGATGGTTTTAGGGGGACAAACCCCTTTCAGTGGTAACGAATGGGATGGGAGCACTTCCAAAGCCGTATATCCCATCACCATGCTTGTCTAAGTTTAAGATTTCAAGGTATAATAATTTTAAAAGTTCACCATTTCACGTATTGTGATTACACATTCCCATTCTAGGATTCTCCACCCACAAATGGAAAATTATCACACTCTCAACTTAAAAAGCTGAGGAAAAAAACCCAACAACAAAGTTTAGGATCATTTTGTAAGCCAAGTTAAATAGTTTACATACACAAGCAAACATTTACCCATCTTTACAATATGTAAAATAACCTTTGGAAGACCAAAATGATATGATGTTGCTATGACTGGCCCATACAATGCAATTGTTTTGGTTCTGGTGCTTCTGTACTCCGAGTGGTACCTAATGTCTTCTCATGACACCTGAAATGAACTCAGGAATCTATAAAGCTATTTAGCAAGCAGTGACTGCCTTGACCGTGAAGATGAGAGACGATGGTTAACACTGGACAATTCTGATTTTTTGTTACTGTCATATACTGGTCGTTCCCACTCAGTTAATGATAGTCAGGTGGTGCTCAGCATGTCTGAAAATTAGTCTTCAAGTGTAATTTCATTTCTAATTAGAATGAACACATTTCTGGGATTTCTGGGAAAATGGTATTTTAAATGAGATGCAGCAAAAAAGCAGTAGAACAACCATCTTTGTGTACTTTCTTGTTACCCCAGAAACCATAATCTTTTGTACCTGACTCTAGCAATTAAGCAATTAAGTTATTTTGCAATACTTTTACGATAGGCAGGAAACTTTAACCTGTGCTTATGAATAAAAAGCATATCATTATTGATGAGGTCTTAAGGTGCTTGGATAAATCACACAGCTTCTTTGCTTCCCCACCTCCTCCCTCACCACTGACACCCCAAGAGTCAGGGAGAGAAAGGCTTGGGACTTTGTAAATACTCCTTGCATCATCCTAAATTCAATATCCTTGGATATCTTATTATGTACAAGAAGTATGACCCCAGTTCTGCCTTCATATCCTAGGTCTACCACAATAAAAATGATCTCCTTACATTTCATGTAATATCAGGAGAAAAAATAGGAGCAAAAAGGTTGAGTCTTACTATCTCTCTGTCTTCCTTCTCAAAGAATCAGAGAGTATAACAGGTTGATGAAAATTCTGGATGGAAGAAGAGAAGAGAAAGGAGGACTAGTACTCGAATAAAAAAATAATGGCATGTGAAATATTATGAGGTTTCTGACTGGAGGAGTCTTCTGCACAGAGAGTTGTGAGGTTTCTGAGACAGGTGAAGAAAGATGAGAAGGAGCAGGTTTTTAAAGAAATCACCCATATAATCTCTGCAGACATAAATATTATCTAAAACAAATCTAAATTTAGAAAATGGTTTTAATCAGCATCTCTTCTATAGGATTTGTGTATTTCGAATGTAACATGAAGTGTTGTTTAGTTGTCCTCTTTGGAGCTTACTTATATAATTTATACGTAGTAGTCCAAAATTAAAACCTTGCTATCCTGTTGCTCTGAGGTTTGGAAAGAATGGAAATTACTCTTCCTTTTCATTCTTGTTTTCAGAAGGGTATCTAAATCTGAGAAGTGAGAACAAGGGCATCTGAATGCTGTTCTTGATTTTGCCACTGAGTTACTTACTTCTTTGCAAACTTAGACTCTATTCTGTGCCTCAGCTTTGCTATTGCAGGGGATGGGTTTCCATACTTCTGTACTTCATATTGTACATAGTGATAGTTTCTTCTTATTATTTACTATCATTTTGTGATTCTTATGTGGAAGGCTGTATTCAGATACAAAATATTACTTCTCTGCAATTATGATTTCCATGCCAAAACTCTCCAAATAAGCTCTGTGAAGCCAAGTCGCAGTGTTGTTGGCCCAGCTGTAGTTAGAACTGCATGTCACTTAGAGAAAAAATGGCACTTCTTGTTCTTCCTCCTACAGAACTCCTGATAAACATTTCAAATGGCAGTGGTGTAATTATCTTTGATTAGTGACTGTGCTAACTTTAAAATAAAAAAAAAGTAAAGTAGATGTTGATTACCAAGCATTAATGTAGTGCTTTCATGCACAGTTATAATTCTACTCATGAATATACATTAATCTTATGCATCAGTTGTTATCTTTATCTATAATCAGAAGACACCAACCAATGCAGCTTCATTCTGATTTATGAAACGTAAAGGAAGCGTAGCAATGACCACAGTGCAGGGTATTTCTGGATGATATAAAATCTTTAAATGTGGTTTGAGCTTTGATGTTTGAAATAAACCCTGGTGGCTTTTTTCCACAATCAAAATGTTTGGAATAAAGTGCTGCAGGGAAGGTAGCAACCAGAATAACATGGAGAGAGAGGAGAGCACAAGGGAATGTGAAAACAGAGGCTGGAAGAAGCGGGGCTGGGAAATGATGTGTGATGGGGTAAACAAGTAGTGCGTTCCTGTATAGTACAGGAGTGCTTAGCAGGAAAAAAATCTCCTAAAGTAGTCTGGGTAGGAGGGGAGAAAGTGACCCAGAGTGAAAAGGTGTGAAAATAAAGTCCTTGAGTTAGGATTTATATCATGTAATGCTGGTACATCTATTATTATTAACATTTGAACTAATTGTCTAAATTTCTTTTCCAGTCAGAGGAAAGAAAAGGCTACTTATGGAGCATGATTAATTTCTTCTTGGAGTGAATATGAGCAGGTGAGTTGTGCTTAAGAAATGCTTATTTCTCTCCACTGTCTCTCATGGGAGTTTACTTGACCAGCAAAAATGCAGGTCAAGTGGGGACATCTAATTCTGGTTCTCAGGCTCCTCCCCAGCTCCAACACTATTACTGTGGTTGTTCTAAAGTTACAAAATAGCAATGAAAAGCTGCAATTAAAATCAGCAGGTTTCAAATAAAACCTTGAGTGACAACAGGTTCTCGAGAGCTTTTTCAGTCTTTCACTGTCTCCTGGCTCAGCACCGTGCAGGCTGAAATGCTGGGCTGGAAATAGTGTTTGCTGCTCCTGCTCATTTCCAGATGAGAGAGAATTATGGCATCCAGCATGGTGGGGGCTCCCGAGGGACACGAGTGCTGCGGGGCTCAAAACCCCAGAAGAGCTCGTTGCCATAGTAGCCTCCCGTGGAGCGTTTGCTCCTTTGGTTGCTTTTCTGATGCATCTCAATCTTGTGCTGTTTTGAAAGTTAGTTTTCAGTCTGTAGTAGGCTGTATCACATTTGATTGAACCTGTCAGATCTCCCTAATCAATTTTTTAAATATCAGTTTTCTTATGCAATGTATTAGGGAAATCTAAATGTTTGAATCTAATTGAAAAGGTGCTTTTTTTATTTTTTCTTTCCCCTTCAAACAGTCACAGAAGGTAAGAACAAGAGCTCAGTGGAAACCAATCTGGGAAGAGTATAGTCAGCAGATTAAGGGGTCTCTTCTGAGTCTTCATTTTCCTCTCGTTATTCTGACTGATCTTTGGCAAAGCAAGGCAGAGCGTGGGCTGTATTTCCAACCCAAATTTTTTCGACAGCCGTGCGCCAGACTCTGAGATGGCAATTGATTGTAGCACTGTGCAACTTAAACATGTCTGTGAACTGCAGTAACTGTGTGACTGCTCCCCTGGGTTTTCTCAAACAGATCTCAAAGTGTCTTACATACATTCTGTGCTTTCCTGCAGAGCTGAATCTGACAAAATGCTCTCTTTGCGGCGACGATGCTCATAGTGCTCATCGCTGCAGCAGGGCTTTTCCTCCTTCAGAGAAGAATGCAGACAGATGTTTGCATTTCGCAGGATATTGCTTCACCACACAATTCAGTCCCACCAAGTTGTTGTACACAAGAAATGATCATTTCCGTCCCTCTGAAGGAGTAAAGCCAGCCATCTAGTCTTTTCATGTGGCTGTTCCTTGTACCTATCACACTCAAGTGCAAAATGTCATGTTATTGCTTCCCCAGAAGGTGCTGTGAGTAATTCTTATTGATAGCAGAGGGAGGGGAAAATATGGTTTCAAAGCAAAAGCAAATTCTTCTCGCTGTTTTGTGACAATGTAGTTTAAAAGGTATTCACAAGAAGAGCAGTGTGATTTCCTCTACTGGCATGATTTGGCTCCATGGTTTTAGGTGGACTTGGTGTTTCACAAGGAGAAGTAAAATTGTTTTGTACTTGTCTTTAGACAGGGCTAGACCAAGAAAATAATGGGGTAGAACTGGGAAGCACAGTGGGTTCAAGGTTACCAGCTGCATGTGTTTAATCTGTCAAGGTAAGCCCAGGAAGCACGTGGTTCTGATTTTTCTTTCAGTAATTTCACATCTATTTGCTAACTCTGAATGCAATAGCAAGGCTGCTATTTTAAATTAATATGAGATAAGTTTCAGGTCTTATTCACAATTCTGATTTCACAGCTCAGGCCTGTCACTACTGAAAGATGGAAGAAATGTACAGGAATGATTCATTCCTAAGAATAAAAGCCCACAAAGAAAACCAAGCCAGCAGGGCTATAGGATGCTTGAGCCTTGCCCAGCATACCAGGCTATCTTTCAATTCAGCAAAAATTGCCTTTTTTTTCTGGGTGACATCCAGGACTCAGCTTTTCAAGGTCAGAGAACTGCTAAAGCTCACCCAGCCGTTCCCTTTCTTAAACGTGTTGGGAGATGGGAGGGAGCAGAGGGAAGCTGTTGCCTTTGTGACATTCTCAGTTTGTTCAACTAGATTTGCAGTTATATCTGGCCCCATTTTTAGACTTCTTTATTCTTCCCCGTCTTCCAATTTAAGCCAGTGACTGAAGGCAGCAAAATGCCGGTTTTACAGCAATGACAGGAGAGCTGAGTACAGCTAGTTTTTCATTTAAAATCATCCTACGCCCCCAGACTGGATTTACATTGGGCCTGAATAAGACTCTTGACCTTTCTGAGATTATCATGGTGGGGAATGGACAGGTTTTCTCCAATTCTTTGCATTATATGTGTAAAAAGAATAAGGTACAGGTGCTTTGTTGGAGTTCCTGTACTGGGAATGTACTTTTAAACTGCTCCTAATCTGATTTAATATTCACGTGGACAACAGATTTCCTTTGCCTGCAAAATACAGTTGTACCTGTGCAGCTACTTTGATTTCTAAATATCTTATAAAACCAAGCAGAATTTTTCTTCCTTCTCCTCATTTTCTGAATTTGGTGTCTAATTGTTGATGTTTCTGCGTGGTGGCAACGTGCCTGTAACGATGGGGTTATGACACTGGCTTGGTTGGATTTAAAGTAAGGCTTTACAGTCAGTGGCTTTGAAATCAGGATCAGAGTGAAAATAAAAAAGATTAAACCCAATTGGACTTCTTTTTTTCCCCAGGTGCCATAATAAAGCCTGATATTGCCTGGCACCGCAGGCACTGCCATAGAGCACTGTAAAGCCTGACCTCACTTCTGTAGGTGCAGAGGACTCTGGAACTCCAGGAAACGGTGCACGTGTGCTCCACTGTGCAGAACAGAGTGCGGCATCCCCTGGGCCTCCACAAAAAGACCTGCTTTTTTGTGTGCCAAAAAAGGAACAGAATCAGTGTGTCCTCTAGTAGCTGAGATGTCAAGTTTTCTCACGTAACAATTAGTGCAACCGAAGAGATAATAATATAAAAGCAAAGGTTGTAGGTTCATTAATCAGTGTCTTAAAACGTATCAGTTAACAGTATGTTCAATGTTAGACCAAGAGTATATATATGAAAGCTGTTTGACTTGTACCGTTGAACAAAGAATGGTTATTTATGAGTCAGAGAGGCAAAACTCATAACATAATTGCACTTCCAAAACAAACGGGCTATTATTTGGATAGCGTTCATTTAGAGCAGCCCTTCCTGAATAAGCAAGTAGAATATTTATACATTCCAATCTCTGTGTCTAATTGTGTTTGTGCATGTAGTTACATAGTGCAATTACTGATCATTGACACTATGCATGCATTTTTAAAAATCTAACTTCATAAGTTCATGTCTCTAATTTTATTGCTTCTCACAGATGTATCTGAGACTTGTGTGTACAAATATATATAGATAAAATGACTTCCAACTGAAGGTGGCACAGTCAGACCCATCAGTTTCTCTTCAAGAAAGGGTCATTTAGCAAATAAATAAACGAAGAGAAAAGTTAGTTTAAGGACTGACCATTGCACAAGGAAGCGACATAAAGAATGTTCACATGAAGAATCAGAAGGAGAGACTGAGCCTTAAAGTTTGGGATGCGTTTTGGTAGCAGCTGGGATTTTTCCTTGACTAGTGGCAATTCATTGAGCTCTGAGCTTCGGATGACCCTGAGTCTCCCCACAAAAGCATATACGCTCAGGCCTTTCATGTAGAAAACCCAAATATTTTCCCCTTTAAAATTTTTTGACTTACCCACAATGGAGTTGTAGGTAGTACGTAACTAATCTTCCTTCCAAAAATTTTCCATTTTCGCCCAAGTGAAAAGGGTTGGATTTTGATTTAAAAACACAGATCACTTTTGAGTTAGAGTTCAGGGACTGTACAGGATGATACTTGGAGTACAAAATATAGAATAAAAATTAAATACTACCTGGTAAGGTAAAATAAAGCAGAGCACTTGTTAAAATGACATCTTCAAATGGTCACGATAATCAAGATATGATTCTATGATAAGTTAAACTCTGTAAAAATAGACTTTAATTCCAGTACTTTAAAAAGTAATCAAGTCTGTAAATTAAAGGTGAAGGAGGAGATAAGTGATTTGAAATCTGAAAGACTGTGAAGTCACCAGCAATCAGAACAAGACATGGAATTCTTAATTAAAACAAGCTATTAAAATTTGGAGAGTGTGGACTCAGGACAGGCCAAAAGAATAAATGAAATGTCTTTATACCAACTTGTAGCAGATAAAATGTCACCAAAATCTTCAGGCTTCCTTTTTGACTTTTCTCTTCTTCACATGGCTATGGCTATAATAATATATATAAGTAACCAAGGAATATTAGGTTTTGTGAATTCTTTTGAAAGTTACCAATCCTCAGTCACAGATCTATGTAAACAAAAGTCTGAATTTGTGTTCACAATGTCTTTAGGGTCAAAGAAGGAAAATTTCAAGGGTGAAAAAAAAGAGTTAATTTCTTGTCACCTACTGACCTCCTCCTTTGTGACTGAAAATCTTTAATTCAGGCTTTGACATCTCTATTCACTTCTATTACGCTCCTGGAAAGACCTAAATTTTTCATTTATTTCTGAGCATGAGCATGCCAGTGGGGCTATTTGGATCACAATGTGAAAAATTTTTGATGCCTTTCCAGAATCAAGTTGCAAAAAAAATGATAATCAGTAGTGCTAGTTAGGGAAAGAGTTTCTGTGATGTGCTTTGTGGGATTAGAGTGAAACCAGCCAACGTTATAAAATTACTGAACCATCACCAGCCAGTAACCTCTTTGGTCCATTTCCATCAGGATATGTGCAATCTAGACTACAACTACCTACGTTCACTTTCCTAAAGCATCTGGTACCATAATATTGGGGTACACGTTATAGTATTTATCAAAACATATTGTCCTATATGAAATAAATTTCAGAAATGCATCTCACTAGACAGAAGTCAAATCACTTTACATAATCATTTTAAATGAGTCGAGAAATACAGAGAAAGTCTCTGTTGGTGCATGGGGAGCCACCTTACCAGCACTCAGCAACACACAGGTCCCAGTTATCCCCGTTAACTCCTTTTGATGTACACACACACGAGGGAAACTGTGGTACTGCAGAAACCCCTGCCTGTAACTGTGGCTAGTGAATTTTCTTGTAACCACAGAATGCACAAAGCTCGACTGATGATTTTTTTTTAATATTTTTTTTTAAATGTCTAAATCCAAAGTATAGATTCTCCAAAGCCTTCTCAGAGTCTGACTAGTGAAGTCTGCAGAGTCCTGCTTGTCGCTAACTCGGATACCTCAGTGCTCATTCAATGAGCCAACATATAAGTCTTTTCTTGACTGAGCAGCGTGGGGCTTCATCTCCAGCAGGATTCAGGACTGAAATTTTCCCTTCCCCATAACGCCTGCAAAGTCTGATCAAATGAATACTCTTAGAACAGAAAGCGAGGTGAGATCTCATACTGAACACAGGGGAAAGGAAGAGGAAACGTGCTGTGTGTTTTCCTTATTTTTTACTTACAACCTGGTGTTTATAGCTTCCACCCAGAGGATGAGACACTGAGTTTCAAATCCTCCTATTGTTTGTCTAAAGCAGGAGTCTGCTGCTAGGAGCACACGCTTGCACGGTCTGAGATAAAGTTCTTAAAGTTTCTGCTATCTAAGCCTTCCTGCAGCCCTTTCCTTCTTAGGAGGTGAAACTTAAGCCCATCTCCTTAGGATTCCCTGCTAAGGGTTTAGATAATTGAGAGTGCCAGCTTCTCTGGATTAATGCAATTTCAGCACTTGTATGGGGAAGATTGTGGTGTGCACAATAGCAGGGCACTTAGGGTCAGGTGTGGTGAAGCTGTGCCTGGCTCTCTGACATGGGCCTGGTCGCTGAGATTGCTTTAGCCCCACCAGTCCCCCCCATCCTTCTCAGCAGGGCTGCTCTCCATCCCTCCATCCCTCAGCTTGTGTTGATACTGGGGGTTGTCCTTGCCCCAGTCCACGTGGGCCACTTCTCGAGCTTTTCCAGGTCCCTCTGAACGGCGTCCTGTCCCTCAGGTGTGAGAACTTTCCCACTCAGCTTGGTGTCACCCGCAAACTTGCCGAGGGTGCACTTGATCCCACTGTCTGTGTCACTGATGAGGACATTAATCAGTACTGGTCCCAGTATGGACAGCTGAGGGACACCACTTGTCACCGATCTCCATCGGGCACACAAATAGAGAGAGTCAGGAACATAAGGGTGAACGTGAAAGGGGACTGGTCCTCTGAAATGTCATTTATACTTTTGTGTATTGTACTTTATCTGGTGCTCATCCCAAACACCACACTATAAGCTATGTAGCTACAAGCTACTGTGGTCTTCTCAAAGCATTTGTAATATTAGAAGAGAAAAATGTTCCCAGTTTGGGTCTCCATTCCCCACCAGAAAGCAGATGTATGGCTTGCACTATGCAGGAAAAGGAATGTACCCCAACTGAAACTGTGAACATTGTTTGCTTGCATTTATAATTGTAAGGTGGAACAGATGGTGACAACTTCGTTGAATGTGAACAGTCCATTGAAATAATCTAAATTGTCAAGCTATTCTTCTCTAGGAAGCGGTCTCTGCACCATTCAAACAAATTGAAAGTAGCCTTCATGTTATTGGATCAGTTGGAATTGCCTTACGTTGTGAGTTATTCTGGGCTTACAGGGTTTTGCAGAGGATAAGCTGTTTCATTTTGGTGGCTGTGAATGCTCCAAAGCTGGGGAAGAAATCTCATAAGGTAACAAAAAATCCATAGTCGTTCTACTCTTTGACTCATTTTGCTGTAGAAAAACTTCTGGGCAGATATCTAATGAGATTAACAGCATTAACAAAAATGTCATGTCTTTAGTTTGAAGCCCAAGGACAGACTGCTCTTATCAATAGGCTCCAGATCTGCAAGGCAAGGCAGTCGCCCAGACCAAAAAAAGCTCCATCAAAAATACTGTTCTCTACTTTGGTTAACGTTGTGTGTTTGCACTCAGCATTTTGCAAGCAGGCGGTGGAATGTCTTTGTGTAGGTATGGCATTCAAAATGAGAACAGGCTGTTTGATTTTCCTGTGACAGATTAAATGTTGAGAGTCTCCACACACAGTTTCAGAAGCCGGTGAGGCACTGGGGGCTGCTCGCGAAGGCCCTGCTTCACCAGGGCGTTGTTTACACTCTGTAGGAGTGACCCAGGCTCTCCTGTACAAACCGAGAATAAATTGTACGTGCAGGACCGGTGTGCACAACAAAAAACTCCATTGCGTTGAGCAGAGCACTATCTGAGACAGTCCTTAAAGGTCTTAAGAGGCTGTGGCTTAAATCCTACCCAGGAAAGTCAGGAGGGCTTTGAGATGTAAGGAGTTACTGGGAGGTAACTTCCTGCCAATGTCCTAAAGCAGGAGGTTTTGTTATGTGCTTGCTCTTTTCCTGGGATAAATTTGGTGAATGCGAGGTAGTTGATTTCTTTTTCTTGCTGTTATGTCTCTCTCTGATCGGGGATATAAACACAATTTTTCTATTATTCCACAGGAGCTGTGGAGGTCTCCCCGGAGCCTTTTTTTCTCCAGGCTGAACAGCCCCAACTCTCTCAGCCTGTCTTCATAGAAGAGGTACTCCAGCCCTCTGAGCATCTTCATGGCCTCCTCTGGACTTGCTCCAACAGGCCCATGTCCTTCTCACGTTGGGGGCCCCAGAGCTGGACACGGTACTCCAGGTGGGCTCCTTTTGAATCTCTCCTTTAGAAATTACTCTATTGAGTATTTAGCCAAGTAGCCACTGGAAGTTTAGTGCCACATCCAGAGCCAGTGAAGTAATTTCTGTTTTCACCTGCAAATGGCATGTGAACAGAGGAGAAACCTCCAATATTTATTTAATCCCTCTTTGACTAGGAATTATGCATCTGTTTCTTACATGTGGAACTGGTAATTGTTAAGATGAAAAGAGAGGATGAGTTGGAGATAGAAACCTGTTGTTACAGTCTTAATCTATTTATACTTTGGAGTTTTTTCTTTCCTGTTTTTTTCTTTCTGTGGGAGTGCTGAGCACTTGCAAAAATACACTAAGGTTTTGAAGTGAAGGTGGAAAACTTCCTAAATTACTGCTCAAGAAGAGTGAATAAGTATATTGCCATATTCAGCTATTTTCTAGTTCCAGATAATTAATCCTTCATTCCGAATGGCTAGCAAAGGTCTAACATTACTATTCTTTAAATAATGTACAGCATGTTCTTAAAGAACTGTAAGGACATATGTAAATTTTGCATAGTGTATTCATTTAGCCTGTTAAATTGCATTTAGCAGTGGTCAACAGCTGAAGTATATAGCACTGTGCATATTTTTTTAAAGAATATAGTGGAGCTAAAATTCTTCCTCTTGTCACTTTTGACTCTGAGTTAAATGGAAGCAGGAACAAGCCCCAAATAAGCAGAGGGTTTTTTAGTGCTGTGTGTTTAGCAAAGGGTGAAATTCCTTCCACTGTTGGCATTCAGAGTTGGTCTACGTGTGCCATGAAGACTGCCCATCAACGCACCTTGTCTGAGCCCAAACAGATATAAAAGATAACTTTCCTATATTTTTGCATATATGTGTGTGTGTGGTTGTCTTCAGGCTTATCTTGAGGCTCTTTCTTTTATCTTGAACACAACAACTGTGTTGTTTGACTGATAAAGTAAAATAATCTTTTAAAATCCACATGCAGAGGTTTTGGAGATATCTCTCAAGAATAAACATACATCTTTGGCCATTGGATTTGATAAACATAGAGAAAACGTCAGTTTAGTAGCCTGTAGCACATTCTAAGTTGGCATAAAGAAAAGGAAGCTTAACTTATCATCATAATTGCAGTTTCTTGACTTAAAAAAAATGCTGTGAAATGTAACACAAGGGCTTGTTATAAGGACTTTTTTCTTTTAGGAGGAAAGGAAACCCTACTGACTAGTACGATTTGTTGTAAATATCTTTTTGTCATTTGAAGAGCTCTTCTGTAGGTATTTCAGACATGGATTCCCCTGAAAACCACCAAGTTGTGTTTTTTAAAGAAATGCAAGCAGTAGCAACAAGAGATGCTTTCAGGCACCTTTTTGTTTTGGTGCTGTTACACACACAGCTCCGTGTGTTACAACAGGGGAAGAATGTTAACATGAATGAGACCAGAGAACAGAAATGCAATAAAAATGGAAATTAAATAAAACCAAGATTAGATCTATTTAATAAATGCAAAGCCTGGGTCCCTTCAATCCCGGGAGCCAAAGTAAGGATAGAGAAAGGCAAGTCCTTCAATTATTCATGGATACACATCAGCAGCGAGCAATTATTGCCTTTGGTTATAAGGATTCAGTTGGCATTGAGCACTAAAACCAGACGTCTTTTTCAAAAAGAATCTATATAACTTTGACAAGACATTAGCACCTCTCCCCAGTTACCTCCTTATTGGATCCAAGCTGTCAGCCAGGAGAACATTTGTATTGTAGTTGTGATCAAAATAAAATACAGTGAATTAGGGTTGTGTTTATGTGGAATAGTGGTCCCTATGCATATATACCTTCTCTTGGCGATGGTTTAATCATAATTTCGTTGCAACAAGATTCAACAAGGAATCATTTTAGGAGAAAACTCCATTTGTCCCTCCCTACTGTGAAGGTCTGAGTCAATCTTCTTCTCTCTTATAAACGGGATAATTGTAAAGAGGCCAATAATTCAGACTTCTCGGAAGAGCATAGAAGGATCTTTAAATTGCCACAAAGAGCATTCCATAAATACATGAAGGGAGAGAAAAACAAAAACCTCTCTGCTTATTGAGAGTGATAACAATGAAAATTAGGTTCAGTTAGTCATTTAAATTCTCCAGTATGTTCTTCTTTCCAATGTATCCACAGGAGATTTGCATTTCTTCCTATCTCAGAGTAGCTTATCTGTCTCTCTAAGCTTTTGTTTTCACTCTCTATTTCCTTTATATCCAATTTTAGGGTGCTTTGGCACTCCTTTTCAAATAAAAATGTAAAACATTGGATTAATGAATTAGATGAAGTGTTCAGCGTACTATCTGCTCCTGTCTGTTGTGAGTTTAAAACTTTATTGAGAATGCAGAATTAAAGAGAGATATTAATGGAGTTTATACAGAATCATCCTTCCTTCTTCCAGAAGCTGCTCTATGAAGTCCAGTGGGACAAGTCTGCCACATGAGAAGGTTAAGGTGCTCCCAAAGGTAGGTCTCATTTAAGACTGCGGTGATGGCAGATGTACACTTTCCTTTACCTTATATTCCCAAACTTTGTAGACAAGCATGAAAATGCAAACTAGACAAACGAGGGTTGGGGCCACGTGTAGCAGAACAAAGCAACCTTCAGCTAAAATGAACTCTCATAGCTGTGGTGACAGTCACCAGTCCTAAGTAAGGAAGGTTCCTCAGCGGAAGGTGTTAAGGAGCTTCTATTATGTTGCATATGTCTTACTGCCTCTAAAGACAAAATTCACTCAATTTGGCTTTCTTTACTTTGCCATTTCCAAGTCAGGCCACTTCCTGAGGACAGAAAAGTACATTTTATACATTTTAGTATATTCTAACCTGGGGCATGAGGACCCAAAGATAGTTGCCACTGTTTTCTCGTCTCCTCCTCTGGTGCTACTGAAATAATAAAGGCAGGATGTTGAGCTTAAAGGTTAAGTTATTGCTTTGTAGAACAGAGTAATACACCTCTCACAGTCAAAAGGATTGCATATTTTCAGGCGTGTAAGGTTTACCGCTCTCATCCAAAATCATAAGGTTATAGCCAAATGCTAAAGACTGTACTTATGAAACAGTTGAAATAATCAGTCTTAGCTTGATTGATAGATTGATCAATCAATCATTTGGTGTAAGTGATTTTTCTTTTAATCTTACTTGGGACCACACAATATCAGCCAGCAAAAGCAGATATTTAAGCACCTTCAGAGCATCTGATGGTTTGTGTCATGCTGAGTGAAATGGAAAATTGGTGCTGCTAGACTAGAGGTCTGTAATTCTGTGTAGAGTTTCAAGCCAAGAAGACCAAGATTTTAGACCGACTAATGAAACGGGTGACAGGTCACAAATAGCTTGTGTTGTCAGTTAAATGGCACCCAAAATAGGCCAGGTATGTCAGAGGGATGTTATTCCTGGTTCTCACGTAATCCTTGTGGACTTTTCCATGGAACTTTAATTAATACCCCTGGTAAACACAGGCCCTGGCAAAGGTCATTTGAAATATTTACTCTTGTTCGCAACTATATTGCAAAGGATGCACGTTCAATATATTCTGCCTGAACTATTTCAGAAAAATGTCATTTGGGCTTTGGGGATAGACTGCTGCCTCATTAAAGTTAGCAAAAAGGGAAGGCTTCGTTCTCCTGGAGACTGAAGCAAAACAATGCATTTTTTTCCCCTCCAGTCCAAAAAAGCAGATCTTTAAACCATAAGCAATTTGAACCTACTGTATTAACAAGCATAGTCCTGGAATTTCATTAGTAAACTCTTATAAAAAATAAACAAAACCAACCAACCAATTAAGACCAGTTCAATAAACACTATAGATCAAAACTTATTCCAAATAATAAAAATCTACAAATGCAATTGAGGAAACAGTTGGGTTGCAAAAGGTGGTGCCACAGTAATAAACACTTAAGGATCCCAATGCACTCGTGACTGTGACATCTTGGTGACTCACAGCAGCTGTGAGCAAATGAGACACAAAGGTTAGAACCTGGCTCCCTGAAAAAAAGTGTAGGTGATGTGTCTGGAGTCCCACCTCTCAGGGAATGTAACTGGATTAACAAATTAAAATGGGGGGATGCAATCGTATTTTACCTGCCCCAGGAAGTCTCTGTGCCCAGGAAGCAAAATAATCACACAGTTTATATCCCGTATTCCTTCTGCCTCGAGCTGTTATTTGTTGCTTTGGAGAGAATCAGCACAAAGATTGATTCCTTCTTTATGGATTTCCCAAGTCTCTGCAGCTTGTTTCTACCTCTGTGCTCTGGCACAGTAAAGGGAAAAGGACTGTTTGGGGTTTTTTTTCTTCTTTTTTCTTTTGGAGCATGTTCTTTCAAACAAGAAATGAGCATCCAAGAAAACAACACTTTGCATTTCAAATATAAATCTGGAAGGGGGCCGGGGGAAAGAAAAGCAGCAAATTAAATCCTCCTCTTCTCTAGCAAAGAGTACGGCTTTTGTCTTAGTGAACATCCTTTATCATTCAGATATGCTGCTGCAGCACTTAGCCATGCCCAACATCTATTCAAAGGGAATTCCTTTTCATTTCCCTTTTATTCCATACCTCATACAACGTTCCAGGACAGCAATCGTTATCTAAATGATTATTCAGCTGGATAGTCCCATCATTATCTTAATTGTTCATCCAACCTTGATGCAATCCTTGCAACCACCACTGCTGATTTCAGAACTCCATTTTGAGCTACTGGGTGGAAATAAAAAGCTTTAACCTTGGGGTAGAAACAGCGAAGCAAAAATCTTATTTTAAAGATTTAAAGGATATTAAAAAGAGTGGAGAGAAGAGGGAGGAGCAAATGATGTGGTTATTAGTAACCATCTTCAATCAATTTTAACACTGAATGAAGATGCTGATACATATGCATATTCTCAAGCAAAAGGTTTGGAATCTTTCACTGAGATCTTCCCTAACTTAACAGGAAAGGATATTTCTGTTATATAGATGTATTATATATATTTAGTCATGGGTATTGCTGATGGTTTTAAATGTATCTTTTATGAAAGGATCATCTATTAAAAAGAGTCTAGAGCTCCTGACAACTTTTTAGTTGTGAGTTAACAGCATATATTGATGAAAAATCCCTCTGAAGGCACATCTACACCAATTCATAGAAAATAAAATTGGGGGAAAGGAATATCGAAGAAAAGACTGGACAATCTGCAGAAAATGGGAACCAGTGGGATTAGCTGATTAAAAACATATTCCTGCTGTACCTGTATCTTATGAGGTGGGTAGGTGTGCTGTTTCTCATCACCCATAACCTGCCAACACTGCTACATTCTTCTAAATGTTGTCCTTTATGTTCTTCCAGTTTATAGATTGCCTTTGTGAAGGAGCACGAGGGAGGTGACAACAAGGTGGGTTTTTTTGTTCTCTGATATACTTTAGTAGCAGCTTCAGCAAAAGAGCAGTCTGTGGAAGTTCACCTGTGTTATTCTGCTGAAGGCAGAGACTCTGGTACCTTCCTCTGCCTGCACACACACGCCACTCCTAGCAGGACTGCAAAAATGAAAATACAGTTAGGATATGAAAATGTAGGAGTAATTCCCGGGGGAGATACAGGACAGAGCTACAGCCTCAGGCCACTTCACTCTTCCTGGGGAAGGGAACCCAGAAACAGGGTGTCTGGAGCATCTTCCCACCAAGCTGAACAGCACCTTAGGAAGCAAAGAACAGGGAATCTCTGGAGCTGTTTTCTCTTACAGCAGATGGTGAGACCCTCAGCACATGAAGGGCACGGATCTGTTGGAATGGGTCCAGAGAAGGACCACAAAGATGACCAGGGGGCTGGAGCACTTCTGCTTTGAAGACAGGCTGAGAGAGTTGGGGTTGTTCAGCTTGGGGAAGAGAAGGCTCCAGGGAGACCTTGTAGCCCCTTCCAGTCCCTAAAGGGGCTCTACAGGAGAGATGGGGAGGGACTCTTCATCAGGGAGTGGAGCCATAGGATCAGGAGTAACCATTTTAAACTGAAAGAGGGGAGATTTAGATCAGATATTAGGGAGAAATTCTTTCCTGTGAGGGTGGTGAGGCACTGGAACAGAGAAGCTGTGGCTGCCCCATCCCTGGAGGGGTTCAAGGCCAGGCTGGATGGGGCTTGGAGCAACCTGGTCTGGTGGGAGGTGTCCCTGCCCAGGGCAGGGGGATTGGAACTTGGTGGTCTTTATGGTCCCTTCCAATCCAAACCATTCTATAGTTCTATGATACACTCAGTAGAAATGCTTATAGAGAGACAGAAGTCCCCTTTGCATCCTGCTCAGATCTCAGGCTGGGGGAAGCTGAGCCAGGCACGAGGGCTGTGCCCAAAGACTTCTGTTATCAGTTGGGACTATGGCCAAGCCACCTTGGTTATAACACTTACATGAGGTTGATGTTGAAATCTGTGTGAACTGTTTCCAAAATGGTTGAAGAATACAGAATAATATTTTGCTTACGTGAGTCTGTTTTTCTTCCCCAGATTGTTTCAAGGATTTAGCTGGCTGAAAGACTGAGGTGTGGTAAGTAAAATAGTGGTGATGACAGAGCCAATGAACCATAAAGATCCCAGTAACAAGCTTAGAGATGCCACATGTCTTGTCCCAGAGGTATACGCTTACTTTCTCAGAAATTTGTCCAGGCAAAAAAAAAAAACAAAAAGAAAATATCAATTTAGTGATATACCCATTTCTAGTTGAGACAGTATTTTCCACTGGGTTGCGCAGAAATGCCGTATCCTATACCCAGATCAGCTGCCCCATTGAGCTGCACCTACGCAATCATCAGATTGTGGCCACCAAATACGGGTGGAGTTTGCACGTTTATTGCCAACGAGCATCGCTGCGCACGAGTGCTGGGTCTAGTGCCCGGGGACTCGTGCGCGTGCTGAGCCCCGGGGATGTGCACGCAGAGGGCTCGGGCGCGCTGTGGCACGTGCCTCTGTTGCTGCCCGGGTTCTGACAGATGAGGAACCAGATCCGTGCAGATAAGGCAAAACGCACCCCAGCACCACGGGAAACCACTGATCCAGAGACCATTTACTCTCCATTAAGGGAGGATTTGCCGCTGCAACGGTGCAGTCTCATTTGTTCAGCCCCTTTCCCAACTCAGGCCTGACTTTCCGAACAGCTCTGTAGAAAATGATGACTTAAAAGAGGCGGCATCTGTGCATAACATTTTGTCATTTTCTCTAATTTTCTGTCTCTACTTTTCTAATCACTGCCAGTGCTGTCTTCGAGTCTCAATTGCTCTATTTTTTATCTAAGCCTACACAAGCTATTTCTACGGTAGACTTCTGTTCATTTTCCCATTATTTCTTAGCTCAAACTTTCCAATTATTTTGTCTTTAGTTAAAAGACTTCACCACTTCAAATTCACCCTGGGCAACTTCATTATTTTCCTTCCCAGCTCTCTCTCCTGTGTCAATGACAGGACCATTTTTTGCTGTGTTACCAAAGCAGTGATACTCCAATCCGGTTTTCTAATACAGTGATAATGGTGGGTGACTCTTTTTTTTTTTTTAATTGCTTATGGATTTCAATCTAATTTGTGAAATTCGTTTGTATTTTAAATGTGATGAACTGGAAACGTGGTGATCTTTTAAACGTGTGGAGGACAAGAATACAGTCACCATTGCCACCCTGTCAACGTTGACCTCGCTTCACATACAGCAGAGTCCTGTGAAAAGGACTCAATCCCAATGCCTGATTTGTATCGATAAAGGTGCCTCGTTAGCGGCATTTCTGAGGTACTTGACACCGCTGAATCAACGAGCTGACCTTCATATGAGAATATTGTGCCTCATTACAGTGAGAAGAATACTGAGCTACTTTATTGGTGCTTATTTCTCATATTGTTTAGGAATTCTTTATGGTTACAATGCACAAGTCATTATTAGCTAAGTTCAGGCTTAATTTCCTTGAAATTTCAAGAAATCTTTTAACCTGGAGCCAAAACTGTTGCTTTTCAGATTCCCCGTGTGATTTCCATCGTGAGGCGCTGTGCGTCGGTGGGATGAGCACTGCTGATCCACGTTTCCAGGCAGGAAGGAAAACGGGAGGAAGACCCAGCTTGTGCTTCCTCGAGTTCTGAAGCCTTCCCCCGGGAAGGAGGGCAGAGGCCTGTCAGTCGTGGGGGATGCAGCTCCTCTGGAGAGATGTCACTCCCTCCTGCCCGTAAGTAGACGCGATCTCTAGACTACTGGGAGAAGATGGAAGTCTGTATGAACTAAATAATTAAAACGTTACTTTTCTTTTTTATTTTAGAAATTCAGTGATTTCCTAAAAATGCTGGCAAAATCTAATGCAAGGGCTGTACATTTTTTCATATAAATCATATTTGTTTTTTCAACTTTTAGAAGGCTGTATCACCTACACTACAAATGCTATACCATAAATACTATACTGTGGTAGCGTGAAGTTGCCGCAGGGAACTGGCCTGTTTTCAGTTTGCTTGAGAGGTCCTTTTTAGAACAAAGAGCCTTATCCCACGGTGAAAGGAAAAACACGTGAAGGGAAAAGAACTGCATTTTGGTCCTTGTGACCCTGTTGCACTGACAACTGCCCAAAGCAGAAGCACAGCCTCCAGCTTTCCTTGATGGCTTCAGCAGGTCTGACAACACCCATTCCTCTCTGTCAGGAATTTCATAGCCGGCTTTGGAAGGGCAAGAACTTCCTCTGCCTCTAGTCAGGGCACAAAGGGGGCCTTTATTTCAAGCTATTAGAGGTTTGGATTTCTCCTGAGAACACAAGTAGGTGTGTGTCCTTTGGTGGTGCACGCTGTCTGGGGCTTGTGCCACCCTCACTGTTGCTCTCCAGGATGGGTCTGTTTTCAGATAATTAGAGAACATCAACCAGTCTGTTAATTAAATTCCAGCGGGGTATGAATCAGAACGCAGCCTTACCTGCCTTACAGGCTGTGGCTTCCTCTGCAGCAGCTCTCTGTGAAATGGCACAAGCCAGGAGGCCACACAGTTTCAGGGGTGGTGAACTTCCTGAGCTGATCAGGAGCCGGGCTTCTCCCCCGCCCCCAGCCCTTGCCGTGCTGTTTGTCATCCAGTGCATCTTGCAGGGTCTCTCACAGCTTCATCAAAGAAATGCTTTGCTGGCACGTTTCATAGGAACCTACAGGCTTAGGTTTTGTGCTTCCTGCAAGCTGCTGTTAATTGCCATCAGGAAACAATTTGGCTTCACAAATATACGATAAGAGAAAGTCATTGCTCAAAGTCACTGCATCCTGAGTAGTTGCGTTAAGAATTGCCTAATAGTGGGCTCTCTGGAAAATAAGGCATTTGTTTTAAGTATTATTATGCTTTTGATGCAAGTGACTAATGAAGTAACAGTGTATTTTGATGAAGTGTAGAAGCTGGTGATAGAGTCCCACGTCCTTGATGAATTATGTTTGGTCACGAGAACGTGCTGTTTGTTTCAGACGTGAGAGGGACACAAACAGCAGCTCTGCTCAGGGCTGAACCCATTTCCACAGCCAGAACACCGGCCCCGAGTGTGGTCCTTCATTCCTTTCTGAGCTGCTTGTGAATATACATATATATGCACAGATACAGACATCTGTCTCAGTGCTCAGAATCTTCTGAACACATTGCAGCTTTCCCTTCCAACAGTCTTTTTGTTGCTGGTTCTCTTCCTGAGCTACTTTTCTCTCTTTTTTTCACCACAAACCAGTTTCAGGAAGGTTTAGCTCAGACTCTACCAAAGTTGCTCTTTTATTATTTTAAATGGTCTCAGAATCTACCAAAGTCGCTCTTTTATTATTTTAAATGGCCAGCAGGAGATAACTAGCTCATACTAAAAATCTCTTACTGAGAAACCTGGAATAATTTAGGAGAGAGATGGAGACTGTGTCATTACTCATATCTGAGGGAGTTTGTATTTGAATAATGCCAATTAAAAGTGCCCTTAGAAATAGCTGAAATAGGAATAACTTCTGAGGCCGGTGTTGCTTTCTAATTATAGCTTGCTCAGAACTTGTAGTCCCACCGCCCCCAGCACGGGCAGAAGTTAGAAATGGCCCGCACTTCTTAGGTCACTTTCACTGAATATTTTTTCTGTCTTGCATTGAATTTCTGCTGGTTCCGTGAGTTTGACTGTTCTGTCAATGGGCTGCCAGCGTTCCCTCTAGGAATCAGTTCTGTGCACTTATGCATCTTTTTTGTCAGAAAGGTTCTCTGCTCTGAAAGCAAAGCTTCACTGCTTTTTGGTATCATTCAGTTGTTTCTAATCATTTCTCCGTGATGCTTGTATTTGTAGCTGCTGATATCTCACTTAGAGCTTACTTGGTCACAGCCCTTTGTTCCATTCAGCCCTTTGTCATTTAATAACTCCTGCCTCCCAACAACTGTTGCTGCTCTTGGAGTAATCGCCAAAGGTTCAGGAGTGGTTTTATTGATGCAGAAGAGGCAGAGGAGAAGAACTAGCTATTTTTCAAGGTGGAGATGCCATGGCGTGACTGAATTTTCCGCACATTGAAATATTCTTGATAGACCTGTCCTCTGGTCAAAACCACGAGAACCTGAAAGGCCCCCCACATCCATGAGAGAGTTCTTGTGCAGTCATATCAAGGCAGGAGAGGAGATGGGTGTTGTCCTTGTTGCTGGAGTCATCATCGCCAGTTCTCATCCTTTGGGATCTGTTGTGGGACAGCAGAGCCTACGGCAGCCTTTGGGGTGCTCTGAGATGGTGCCAAAGCCATAGAGGGAGGGGAACCAGCTGTATCAGCTCTGCTGTGCTGCTTTCTGACACAGCAGCTGGAATTTGCTCAAGAGGAGAAAAATCTGCTCGGAATATCCTCACTTCAGTCACCCAGTGTATGTCATAAGAGAGAGTTGCCCTGTTCTTCAGTGAATGTTCCTCCTTTCACAAGGCTCAGTAGCTACGGCTTCCCTACAAGGAATCTGCTGAATTCACTTTTCAGTGTATCTTCTGCCTCTTATTCCCAGGCTTCTTCCTTCAGCCCTGCAAATTCCACGGGGTTTTGTCTGAGGAACTAATTTTAGGCCCTGGCTCCTGCAAGCTGAGACATGGACCCAGACCGAGCCCAGAGTCCCGAAGGAGCGGCTGGGATTACCAAAACATGGAATTTCCATCAGGTGAGAAATCTGTAACCAGGGTCTATAAACCACATCGGCTGCTTGGCTCTGCTGAATGAGCATGAGTCAGCAGGAACACACGATATTTAATAATGGGATCTATTGTCTTCTCATTTAATTCCCAGCCCATGTGGGTTTGGGCATGGACAGAGCAGCACTGTGAAGCTCCAGAAGGTGAAGGACCCTTCTGCTGTGTGGTGGGAGTGAGTCAATGGGACAACTCAAAGTGACGTTGACTCCTGGATGCTGGTTATTCAAGCAACCAGTACCTTGCGCTGCTGGAAGGGGTTCTGCAGCTGCAGTGTTTTGGGTATTTCCCCTGCAGGACGCACCCACAGGCTTCATCTGGCTGGAGGCATCAGCGTGAAGATGGCGCAGCTGCAGGGTGTTCCAGCGACGCTCCGGCTGAGAGGCAGGTTGCTGGGGGCTGAATGTGACTTCTCATCTCCTGCTGACCAGGTCGGTGTTCGGTTGGAGCTCACTTGCTTTTTCCTTTTACAAGTATGTGGTTCTCCTGGGTGTTTTATTATTGAACTCCAGCAAAAACTGAATGAACATATGAGTAAGATGCCAGAGAAAAGCAGAACATTTATAATTTATGGATAAATAATAAAGTTGCCAGAGGGTAGAAGTACCGTGGAAGTTATTAACTACAGTGGTAATGCCTATTTAAAATGGTAAGGAAAAGCAGTCTGCTCTGTAACTAAACTGTTAAACAATGGCCTGAAGGACACTTTTAATCAAAGCACCCTCCCTGCCCTGCCCAGGGTTCACCTGAGGGGCTGGTGTCTTGCTGTCCTGCCAATGGCATTCTGAAGAGGTACGTGGCAGACTCCTCAAGTTCAGGGACACCACCTGATGCTCTGCTCTGGCCACTGGTTTTGTTGGGGCTGCACCAGAACACATTTTTTCTGGCAGGATGAGCAGGGCTGTGAAGCAAAGAGCGGGGACTAACCCTGAAACTGGGAGCCGACGGTGTTTCTAAAGCGGTGACGTTCTGGTGGCAGCGGTGTCGGGGTGCGTTTGGCCACCGAGGAGGAGGGATCAGGATCTGGTCTGTTGTACCTTTTGTTGGGGGTGTGGCCAAACACACTCCAGTTCCTGGGGCTGCTCGTCCTCTCCGAGGCATCTAAGAAGCTGCAGTGCTACAGAGTGTCTGGAATCAAGCTGTGCCTCTGCTGAGCTTTGGGTGGGGTGGGATGGGCCCTCGCGTGGGGTGGTGCCCTGCCCTGGGACTGGATGCTGATGGTCTTGTTCTGGTTTTTCAACAGGTGAACACAAACCAGAAGCGTCTTCATCCATATTTTGGTACCTGGAAAGAAGTTGGGTCGTCTTGGGCTTCGGGGTTTCGTTGTCTCCACACTCCGAGTAGCTCCCGTGGGCTGTGGCTCTCAGAAGAGCAAGGAGGGGAAAGCAGGAAAGCTTTTTGGGCTTTAGTTCGTGCTCTGGGTGTTTGGACCTGAACGTTTGGACTTTGCATTCTCTGATTTTCTTCCCTGCAGCCGACCACCCTCCTCCCTCTTAGAATAACTTCCATTCTGGTCCTTTTTTTCTCTTCATTTTTGGCCGGGGCTGGGGCGGGGGTGGGAATTGCTGCTTTTTTTGTTTGTTTCCTTTGGGTTTTTTTATGAAAGCTGATGCCATTCATCTCCAAATACTTGAAGCAAAGATGAATGCAGCTTTAAAGAACTGGCAGAGTCTGCCAGAGGGGGAACAAGTGTTTGGAAAAGCAGAGTCTCCAAGCAATGTTGCTGCTCCTCCAGCAATGTGTGTGGGCACCAGGAAATGGGGTCTCCTTGTAGCTTTCTCCTCAAAAGCAGCCGGTGAGGAAGGTGCCATTAAAGGGTTTTAGGAGCCAAAACCAGAAGGTGAAGGGCAGGAGCTGAGCGGCCTCAAGCGCCACGTGAGAAGAGGCCCAGAGAAGAAGGGGGCCGTGGCTATGGGAGGTGGGGGGCTGGATGCAACGGGAGCACTTCAGGGGCCTGGACTCTGCTTTGCAGACTCTGTGTGATGCCAAGAGGTGGCCCGGCTGGAAGATGCTCCCTGATCCCTTAGGACACGTGGCTGAAGAAAAGAAGGTGTCTCTTCCCCTTCCCTCCTGAAATAAAGAAGGGCCGAGGCCCCTGGTCCGTGTTTGACGTTGCCCTTTCATTGAACTCTGGTCCCTGGGGGGGAGAGGGGCAGGTCCCTGGGTGTCATCTCCATTCTCAGCTAAGAAGACGAAGGGGGTGGGTGCCCAGAACACTCCTGGTCCCTGAGGTCACCCATCACCTGGGTCTCCTGGTCCCTGAGGTCACCCATCACCTGGGGGCTTACTTGAGGTCACTGATTAGCATGGGGGGT
>NW_015091699.1:12194-28507 GCF_001431845.1 Calidris pugnax | reverse complement strand
CCCCCAAACCCAGGAGCACCCCATTTTGGAGGTTCCCCATGGTCCCATATCCCCACCCACAGGATCAGGGCACCTTTGGGACCCCCCCAAACCCAGGTGCACCCCATTTTGGATGGTTTCCATGACCATAACCAGGATGAGGGCACCCTTCAGACCTCCCCCAGACCCAGGTGCACCCCATTTTGAAGGGTCTCCATGACCACACACCCCTACACATGGGGTCAGGGCACCCTCAGGACCCCCCCAGACCCAGGTGCACCCCATTTTGGTGGGCCTCCATGACCACGCATGGGGTCAGGGCACCCTCAGGAGCCCCCCCAACCCAGGAACACCCCATTTTGGTGGGTCTCCATGACCATGTATGCGGTCAGGGCACCCTTGGGAGCCCCCCCAAACCCACGAGCACCCCATTTTGGATGGTCTCCATGACCACACATGGAGTCAGGGCACCCTTGGGACTCCCCCTAACCCAGGAGCACCCCATTTTGGATGGTCTCCATGACCACACATGGAGTCAGGGCACCCTTGGGACTCCCCCTAACCCAGGAGCACCCCATTTTGGTGGGTCTCCATGACCATGCATGGATTCAAGGTACCCTCGGGACCCCCCAGAACCCAGGTGCACCCTGTTTTGGAGGTTCTCCATGGTCCCATAACCCCACCCACAGGATGAGGGCACCCTTCAGACCTCCCCCAAACCCAGGTGCACCGCATTTTGAAGGGTCTCCATGGCCACACACCCCCACACATTGGGTCAGGACACCCTCAGGACCCCCCCAGACCCAGGTGCACCCCATTTTGGTGGGTCTCCATGACCACGTATGGGGTCAAGGCACCCTCAGGAGCCCCTCAACCCAGGAACATCCCATGTTGGTGGGTCTCCATGACTACATATGCGGTCAAGGCACCCTTGGGACCCCCCAAACCCAGGTGCACCCCATTTTGGAGGTTCTCCATGGTCCCATAACCCCACCCACAGGATGAGGGCACCCTTGGGACCTCCCCCAAACCCAGGTGCACCCCATTTTGAAGGGTCTCCATGACCACACATCCCTACACATGGGGTCAGGGCACCCTTGGGACCCCCCCCCAACCCAGGTGCACCCCATTTTGGTGGGTCTCCATGACCATGCATGGAGTCAGGGCACCCTCAGGGGGACCCCCCCAGACCCAAGTGCACCCCATTTTGGTGGGTCTCCATGACTACGTATGGGGTCAGGGCACCCTCAGGAGCCCCCCAAACCCAGGTGCACCTCATTTTGGAGGTTCTCCATGGTCCCATAACCCCACCCACAGGATGAGGGCACCTTTGGGAGCCCCCCAAACCCAGGAGCATCCCATTTTGGTGGGTCTCCATGACCATAACCAGGATCAGGGCACCCTTGGGACCCCCCCCCAGACCCAGGTGCACCCCATTTTGGTGGGTCTCCATGACCACGTATGGGGTCAGGGCACCCTCAGGACCCCCCTAGACCCATCTGCACCCCATTTTGGTGGGTCTCCATGACCATAACCAGGATCAGGGCACCCTTGGGACCCCCCCCCAGACCCAGGTGCACCCCATTTTGGTGGGTCTCCATGACCACGTATGGGGTCAGGGCACCCTCGGGACCCCCCAGAACCCAGGTGCACCCCATTTTGGTGGGTCTCCATGACCATGCATGGAATCAGGGCACCCTTGGGACCCCTCAAAACCCAGGTGCACCCCGTTTTGGAGGTTCTCCATGGCCAGGGGGACACTCACGGCCTCCAAGGTGCTGGAGCTGCCCCACTCGGCCGGGGCGAAGGCGTCCTCCTCGCCCCGCGCTGGCTCCGGCCCCTCGTCCTCGTACTCCGTGAGGTAGTCAGACTCCTCTGGGATGGGGTGGGGGGGACACAGTCAGGCCCCATCTATGGGTCTGGCCCCATCTATGGGTCTGGCCCCACACGATGGGACCCCCAAACACCACCACCCCCAAAGCTCACCGTCCCCGTAGCCATCAGACAAGTAGGGCTTGGCGGGCTCGATGCGGGACACGATCTCGGCCAGGTCGGTGAAGCCGGCGCTGGGACACGTGAGGACCTATGGGAGGGGACAAAAAAAAGGGGGGGGACACATCCCTCAAGTAGCCCCCCCTCCCATGTCGGGGAGGGGTGAGGATGGGGGGAGCGGGAGGGGGCAACAGGGGACACAGGGAGGGGGAGAAAAGGGGTTGGGGGGACAGGATGGGGAGCAAGCGGATGGGATGGACCAAGGAGGGGAACAGGATGGACCAAGGGGACAGGAGATGGACCAAGGGGAAGATGGACCAAGGAAGGGACAGGAGGACACCAGTGAGGGACAGGAGATGGACCAAGGAAGGGACAGGAGGACACCAGTGAGGGACAGGAGATGGACCAAGGAAGGGACAGGAGGACACCAGCAAGGGACAGGAGATGGACCAAGGGGACAGGAGATGGACCAAGGGGACAAAGGATGGTGGAGGGATGGACCAAGGGGACAAAGGATGGTGGAGGGGACAGGAGGACACCAGTGAGGGATAGAAGATGGACCAAGGAAGGGACAGGAGGACACCGGTGAGGGACAGGAGATGGACCAAGGAGGGGACAAGGATGGTTTGGGGCACAGGAGATAGACCAAAGGGACAGAAGATGGACCAAGGAAGGGACAGGAGGACACCAGTGAGGGACAGGAGATGGAAGAAAGAAGGGACAGGAGGACACCAGTGAGGACAGAAGATGGACCAAGGAAGGGACAGGAGGACACCAGTGAGGGACAGGAGATGGACCAAGGAAGGGACAGGAGGACACCAGCAAGGGACAGGAGATGGACCAAGGGGACAGGAGATGGACCAAGGGGACAAAGAGTGATGGGGAGAGGGACAAAAGATGGACCAAGCAGGGGACAAGGATGGGGGGGGGAACAGGAGATGGACCAGGGTGGAGGGGACAGGAAGTCACCAGCGAGGGACAGGAGATGGACCAAGGGGACAGGACAGGCAAGGGACAGGAGGACACCAGTGAGGGGCAGAAGATGGACCAAGCAGGGGACAAGGATGGTGGGGGGGAACAGGAGATGGACTAGGGTGGAGGGGACAGGTCACCAGCGAGGGACAGGAGATGGACCAAGGGGACAGGACAGACCAAAGAGAGGACAGGAGATGGACCAAGCTGACAGGAGATGCACCAAGGGGACAAAGAGTGATGGGCAGAGGGACAGAAGATGGACCAAGGAGGGGATGGGAGATGTCCCCAGGCAGCCACCACCCGCCCTGGGTCCCCAGTGTCCCCCCCTGCTCACGTCCATGCGTTTGCTCTCGTAGAAGTCGGCCGAGCGTCGGTCCTTCACCATCTTCTCAATGATGTCACCGCGGCTCCAGCCCTCGAAGACCACCTTGCCGTGTTGGTAGCCCACATCCTGCAGGGAGAGTGGCCACAGCCCATCGGTGGCCTGGTCAATGGGCTGGGGCACCCCAAATGACCACCTGGGCAACCAACTGCTGGGTAGGACACCCCAACTGATGGCCAAGGTACGCCATTGATGGCTGGGCCACCCAACTGATGGCCAAGGTACTCCAAGTGATGACTGGGATCTTCAACCTAGTCAAGACGCCCCAAACAATGGCCAAAGGTAGCCCATTGATGGCTTGAGCACCCAACCGATGGCGGGGTCACCCCACCGATGGCTGGGTCACCACAACCACAACACCCCCAGATGGTGGCTGGGGCAACCAGTCAACTGCTGGTTGACTCTACCTGATGGCCAGGAGATCCTGTTAATGGCCTGGCCACCCAATCAATGCAAAGAGCACCCCAACCCACATCTGGGGCACCCCATTAGTGGCAAGGAGACCCCAATCAATGGCCAGAGGACTCCAACCGATGGCCAGGAGACCCCAATCAATGGCCAGGAGACCCCAATCAATGGTCAGGAAACCCCAACCAATGGCTGGAGAACCTCAACCCACAGCTTGAAGCACCTCATTGATGGCCTGAGGCCCTCTTAAAGATGGTCCAAGGCCACCTCACCGGCCTCCCTGTCCCCCCGACCCCAGACCCCCCCCAGCTCACGTAGATCTCGTCGAACTTGCGGAAGTCCATGGTCTTGAAGCGGTCGATGGGTGGGCGGATGTACTCGCAGTAGGAGCTGGACTTCACCACCTCCAGTTGCCGGACACAGGACACGTAGGCCAAGCGGGACTGGATCTCGGCCATGTCGGGCACCTGAAGAGGGAGGAGGTGGCTTCAGCAACCTCCTGCCCCGTGTCCCACATCTCACCAGCGTCATCCCACCGCCACCGGGTCAAGTCCTCCACCTTGACTTTTTCAGCCCAAGGGTTGAGACGTTTCCAGAGGAGCCACCAGCCCGACAGGCTGTCCCCGTAGTTACAGAGGTCGGTCTCGTCCTGGCTGCCCACGTCGATGGCGATCACCGTCTTGGCCCCCATGTTGCGGGCGATGTCGGCTGTGGGGGGAGAAGGTGGGTCACCAACATCACCAGTTTCCACCCATCTGAGGTAGGAAACGGGGCTGGGGGGAAGGGATTGTCCCTGAGCTGGATGGCAAAAGCCATGCTGGGGCTTGGTGGTGGGATGTCCCATATTGGGGGGCAGGAGTTGTTGGGGGGCAAGAGCCCAGCAGCAGTGACACGACCAGGTGTTGGGGACAATGGGAGGGCACAGGCAAGTTGCAGCATCTGTGGTGGGATGTGAAGGAGCGTGGAGATGCCCCAGGAGGACACCAAGAGGTGAAGTGAGGTGGATGGAGACGGCCTGAATGTGGAGGAGGATGGAGCAGGAGCGTGGAGATGCCCCAGGAGGACACCAGGAGGTGATGTGAGGTGGATGGAGATGGCCTGAATGTGGAGGAGGATGGAGATGCTCCAGGAGGACACTTTGTCCTGAGGACATGGAGAGATGATGTGAGGTGGATGGAGACAGCCTTCACGAGCAGGAGGGATGGAGATACCCCAGGAGGACACCAGGAGGTGATGTGAAGTGGATGGAGACAGTCTGCACATGGAGGAGGATGGAGACGCCCAAGGAGGACACCTGGTGCTGAGGACATCAAGAGATGATGATGGAACATGGAGGAAGGTGTTTTGCCTGTGGAGATGCTCCAGAAAGACACCCAGTGCCGATGACACCAGGAGACGATGTGAGGTGGATAGAGATGGCCTTCACGTGGAGAAGGATGGAGATGCTCCAGGAAGACACTAGGAGATGATGTCAGGTGGATGGAAAGGGCCTGCACATAGAGGAAAATGGAGATGCCTCAGGAGGACACCTGGTTCTGAGAACACATGGCAGAAGGTGGTTTGCATGTGGAGGAGGATGGAGATGCTCCAGGAGGACACTTTGTCCTGAGGACGTCAAGAGATAATGTGAGGTGGATGGAGATGGCTCGCAGGTGGAGAAGGATGGAGATGCTCCAGGAGGACACCTGGTGCTATGGCCTTCACGTGGAGAAGGATGGAGATGCTCCAGGAAGACACTAGGAGATGATGTCAGGTGGATGGAAAGGGCCTGCACATAGAGGAAAATGGAGATGCCTCAGGAGGACACCTGGTTCTGAGAACACATGGCAGAAGGTGGTTTGCATGTGGAGGAGGATGGAGATGCTCCAGGAGGACACTTTGTCCTGAGGACGTCAAGAGATAATGTGAGGTGGATGGAGATGGCTCGCAGATGGAGAAGGATGGAGATGCTTCAGGAGGACACCCGGTGCCGAGGACACCAGGAAGTGACACAGACTGGAGGGAGGAGGCTTCCACATGAAGGACTGTGGAGATGTTCTGGGGGGAAACCAAGAGATGGTTTGAGATGCACTGAGAAGGAGCATGGAGGCCACCTGGTGGCGAGGCCACCAAGAGGTGGTTTGAGATAACAGGAGGTAGCCTGAATGTAAATGAGGCTGGAGATGCCTCAGAAGACAATCCAATGCTGACAGGCACCAGGAGAAGATGAGGCACGATGGACAAAGGTGACTTGGACATGGAGGTGCCCCAGGAAGGCACCCAGGGCCACCGAGGGATGGTGTGAGACACAGGGAGGTGTCTTGCAGGTGAAGGAGGATGGAGAGGCCCAAGGAGGACACCGGATGGACAAAGGTGGCTTGGACATGGAGGTGCCCCAGGAAGGCACCCAGGGCCACCGAGGGATGGTGTGAGACACAGGGAGGTGTCTTGCAGGTGAAGGAGGATGGAGAGGCCCAAGGAGGACACCTGGAGCTGAGAACATCAAGAGAGGATGGTGTGAGATAAGACCAAGGTGGTTTGCACGTGGTGAAGCATGAAGATGCCCCAGGAGGACACCCAACGCCAAGGACACCAGGAGAGGATGATGCAGGATGGAAGAAGGTGCTTGGCATCCAAGGAGCACGCTGAGGACAGCAAGAGATGACGCAAGATGGATGGACAATTGTTGCACATGGAAGAGGACGAAGGTACCTTGATGATGCCTTCAGAAGATGCCCAACAACAAAGACAATTTTGAACGTGGAAGAGGATGAAGGTGCCTTCAGAGGACACCCAACAGAGAAGACATCAGGAGATGACCAAGACACCCAACACCGAAGACATCAGGAGATGACCCAAGTGGGATGGGCAATTTTTGGCACGTGGAAGAGGATGAGGTGCCTTCAGAGGACACCCAACACCGAAGACATCAGGAAATGACCCAAGTGGGATGGGCAATTTTTGGCACGTGGAAGAGGATGAAGGTGCCTTCAGAGGACACCCAACAATGAAGACACCAAGAGATGATGCAAAACGGATGGACCATTTTTGCACATGGAAGAGGATGAAGGTGCCTTGGTATGATGCCTTGAGAGGACGCTCAACCCTGAAGACATCAAGAGATGACCCAAGATGGATGGACAAGTTTTGGCACATGAAAGAGGATGAAGGTGCCTTTAGAGGACGCCCAACGCTGAAGACACCAAGAGATGACCCAAGATGGATGGACATTTTTTGTGTGTGAAAGAGGATGAAGGTGTCTTCAGAGGACGCCCAACACCAAAAACATCAGGAGATGACCCAAGATGGATGGACATTTTTTGTGTGTGAAAGGGGATGAAGATGCATTCAGAGGACGCCCAACACCGAAGACATCAGGAGATGATCCAAGATGGATGGACAAGTTTTGGCACGTGGAAGAGGATGAAGGTGCCTTCAGAGGACGCCCAACACCGAAAACATCAGATGACCCAAGATGGATGGACAAGTTTTGGCACGTGGAAGAGGATGAAGATGCCTTCAGAGGGCGCCCAACACTGAAAACGCCAAGAAGATGCAAGATGCCCTAAATCCAACCTCAACATCTCCAGCCGTTGAGAACACACCTCACGGTGGCCACGCAGCCCCCACCCAACCGCCTGCCCCCGTCCTTGGAGGAAGAAACAGTTGGGTGGTGGCCTTGAGGGCCTGGAGCTGCTACTTGCCTGGCAGGTTGTTGATGTAACCACCGTCCATCAGTAAGTTGCCGTCCTTGGGGTCGCAGAGGGGGGGTAGGTAGCCAGAAAGGGTCATGCTGGCTCGCACGTACCGCCAGAGCGAGCCTGCGCCGGGGCGGGAACAAACTCAATGAGCACCATCTACCCCCCAAAAAACCCACACGCCCTGCCCCGGGGGTGGTGGGGTGGGGTGGGCTGCCCCTCGCCCCTTCCCGGGGCCGTCTGCACCCCCCGGGGAAGCCCATGGAGGGCCACCACGGGTGGCAGAGGAACCCCACGGCCTGTCCTGATGGTTGGCAAAGCTCGGGTGGCTCAACTTGGGATGGGAGGTGGGTGGGGGGAGGTGGGTTTTGAGGGTGTTGCGGGGGGTCTCTTTCTGAAGGAAGGGGGGGGACACGTGGTGGCCCCCCTGGTGAGCGAGATGCTGACCTGGGACATTGTTAACATAGCAGCCGTCCACTAGCCAGTGGCTGTCCTTGGGGTCGCAGAGCGGTGGCAGGTAAGGGGTGTAGGACGCACTGGCTCGGACGTAGCGCCAAAGGCTACCTGCCGAAGGGGGAGAGGGACACGGTCACGGCCACCACCACCACAACCACGGTGGGGTGGGATGGGATGGGGTAGGATGGGGAGGGAAGACATGGGTGGGAGAGAGTGGGATGGGGAAGGAAGACACGGGTGGGAGAGAAGAAGACACGCCACCCCAGCACCCGCTGGTGGGCCACCGAGGAGGTTTGGAAGCCCCAAAAGCACCTCGGCCACGTAGGGATGGGGAAGGGAAGGTGGGGGAGATGCTCCCCAGAAGGTTAGGGCTGGTGAGCAGAGGTTAGTTGGGGTTAGAAGGAGGAAGAGGAGGAGGAGGAGGCAGAGCAAGAGCCAGGCCACTTTTACAAGCCACCGCGTGCGTCCCCCCATGGACGGCTCAATGTCCCAGGTGAGCTCCAGGACACTTGGCAAGGAGGAGGGGCAGCCACCGCGACATCTCCACCACCACCAAGTCCCCACCACCACGTCCCCACCACCGCCACATCCCTGCCACCGCATTGTCTCCATGACCATCAAGTCTCCACCGCCACCACCACGTCTCCACCACCATCTGGTCCCCACCACCACCACCACCGCATCTTCTCTACCACCACGTGGTCTCCACCACCGTGTCGGCCCCACCACCACCCCGTTGTCCCCACCACTGCCACCGCGTCCCCGTGCTCCACATGCCGTGAGCGTGGGTTACTGGTCAGCGCGGGGTTAGTGGTCAGCAGACAGGTTAAGAGAGGACACACATGCTCAGGGCTGGGGGGGGGCGTGATGTGGCTCCACACCCCACTTCTGCCCCCTGAACCCCACCGAGGACCCCCATGGGGACCTGAGGCTGGTGGGGTCACCAGCATCAAGTGGCCTCTGGGAAGCCACCACGACCTGGGCTCACCACGAGCCCTCCAAGACCCTTCCAAGCCATGCCAAGACATGTCCTCCCTGTGGCACGTGGCCAACCTTCCCCCATGGAGCAGCCAGCACCCTTTTGGGGTGACCGCTGAGGAGTGTCCCCCCAAGGAAGGGACACGGGGGACACCAGGAGGGGACACGGTGGCGCTCGAGAGCTTCCCCAGCTCCTCGGGGAGCTCTTACCGTCCGTGTGCACCCGCATGGCCGAGGCCGTGATGTCCGTGGTGACATTGAAGTAGGGCAGCCAAAGGTCCTGGGGGGGGACAAGACAGGGGTGGGTGACACCCTGGGGACGGTGGGGGTGGGGAGGTGGTTGGACACCCCCCCCCACCACGGGTGGGTGTAGGATGGGGGCTGGGGGGGCAGGTCCACCTCAATCTGCTTGTCCTCGAAAACCTTGTTGATGCTGGCGTTGAAGGCGGAGCCCGAGAACATGGAGGTGATGGGGTAGGTGAGGTCCAGGACGGTCTTGAAGGTTGAGTTCATGCACTGGAGGAGGAGGAGGAGGAAGGAGAGAAAAAGAAGAAGGAGAGAAGGGGAGAAAGAAGGAGAAGGAGAAGGAGAAGGAGAAGAAGGAGAAGGAGAAGGAGAAGGAGAAGGAGGAGGGGGGTGGGTGTAGGATGGGGGCTGGGGGGGGCAGGTCCACCTCAATCTGCTTGTCCTCGAAAACCTTGTTGATGCTGGCGTTGAAGGCGGAGCCCGAGAACATGGAGGTGATGGGGTAGGTGAGGTCCAGGACGGTCTTGAAGGTTGAGTTCATGCACTGGAGGAGGAGGAGGAGGAGGAGGAGAAGGAGAAGGAGGAGAAAGATGAGGATGAATAAGGAGAGGAGGAGAAGAAAGACAAGGAGGAGGAGGAGGAAGGAGGAGAGAAAAAGAAGAAGGAGAGGAGGAGAAGAAGGAGAAGGAGAGAAGGAGAAACAGAAGGAGAAGAAGGATGATGAGGAGGAGAAGGACGAGGAGGAAGAGGAGGAGGAGGAAGGAGAGAAAAAGAAGGAGAGAGGGAGAAAGAGGAGGAGGAATAAGGAGAGATGGATGAGGACAAGGAGGAGAAGGAGAAGAAGGATGAGGAGGAGAAGGAGGATGAGGATGAATAAGGAGAGGAGAAGGAGATGACAGAGGAGGAGGAAGAAGGAGGAGGAAAAGAAGGATTAATAATGAGAGAAGGAGGAGGAGGAAAAATAAAGGAGGAGGAGGACGAGGTGAGAAGGAGGAGAAGAGGGAGGAGATAAAGGAGGACACAAAGGAGATGAAGGAGGAGGAAGAGGAGGAAAAGGAGGAGGAAGAAGGAGGGGGCTATGAAGGAGGAGAAGGAGGAAGAAGGAGGAAGGAGAAAGAAGGAGAAGAAGAAGGAGAAAGAAGGAGAAGGAGAAAGGAGAAGGAGGAGGAGAAAGGAGAAGGAGGAGGAGAAGGAGAAAGGAGAAGGAGGAGGAGAAGGAGGAGGAGAAGGAGGAGGAGAAGGAGGAGAAGGAGAAAGGAGAAGGAGGAGGAGAAGGAGGAGGAGAAGGAGGAGAAGGAGAAAGGAGAAGGAGGAGGAGAAAGGAGAAGGAGGAGGAGAAGGAGGAGAAGGAGAAAGAAGCAGCAACAGAAGAAAAGTAGAGAAGGTGAAAGAGGAAGAAGAAGAAAGAGGATGAAAAAAAGAAGGAGGAGAGAAGGAGGAAGGGGAGGAGACGAGGAGAAGGAGGAAGAAGAAAAGGAGGAAGATGGAGAAGAGGAAACAGAAGAAGAGGAAGGAGGTGATTTAGAAACACCTCAGGCAGGGTTGGCCACGGGGAGGACAGTTGCCGGTGACAGCGTCCGCCCAGAAGAAGGCCGGGGAGGGTGGAGGTCGGTGTGGTCAGGGTGGGGGGTCCCTGGGGCACCCACCTTGGCCCACTCTCGCGCCCGCTGCTTGGTGCGGACGGCGCTGCGCTCCTCGGCGTAGAGCGCCCCAATGAAGGCCCCGATGGAGGTGCCCCCCACCAGGTCGATGGGGATCCCCGACTCCTCCATGGCCTTGATCACCCCGATGTGGGAGCAACCCCTGGTGGGACGGAGAAGAAGAAGAAGAAGATGGATGAAACTAGGACCTTCAACCCACAGGTGAAGGTTCTACCACAGCGTAGGGCACCCACCTGGCTCCGCCGCCCCCCAGGACGAGGGCGATGGTGTTGCCGGTGAGGACACGGGCCAACCGGGAGAAGTCACTGTGGCGGTTGGCGTTCTTCTCAAACACCTTCTCATACATCTCCCGCTGGGGATGGGATGGACCATGGGTGGGTGATGATGACAGTGGTGGACCACCAAGGTCACCCAAGGAGGGGAAATGAACCAGGGTGACTGATGATGATGGTGGACCACCAAGGTCACCCAGGGAGGGGACACAGACCAAGGGGACCGATGATGACAATGGTGGACCACCAAGGTCACCCATGGGTGGGGGGGACATGTACCAGGGTGACTGATGATGACGGTGGTGGACCCTCAAGGTCACCCAAGGAGGGGACACAGACCAGGGTGACCAATTGTAATGGTGGTGGACCCTCAAGGTCACCCAAGGAGGGGACACAGACCAGGGTGACCAATGATAATGGTGGTGGACCACCACCATCACCCAAGGAGGGGACACAAACCAAGGTGACCAATGATAACGGTAGTGGACCACCAAGGTCACCCAAGGAGGGAACACAGACCAGAGTGACCAATGATAATGGTGGTGGACCACCACCATCACCCAAGGAGGGGACACAGACCAGGGTGACCAATTGTAATGGTGGTGGACCCTCAAGGTCAGCCAAGGAGGGGACACAGACCAGGGTGACCAATGATAACGGCAGTGGACCACCAAGGTCACCCAGGGGGTGGGGAGGAGACGTACCAGCTTGGTGGGGCTCCGTCGGGAGAAGACACGCCGAGGACACCTGATGTGGAGATGACCCGAGCACCAACTGCGCATGTTGAGCCACTCAACAGTGCGGGAAGGACTGGGACCATCTTCACGGTGTAGAAGGACCAACTGCTTCAACGCCCGCACCGCCGTGTTCTCCAACATCTGCTCCAGCTGTGGAAGCCATCGGCCACCCATTGCAGCATTGTCCCACCACCATCACCACCACCTTCTCGCCCAACCTCACCTCTCCCAGCGCCGGTTCTTGGTCGCCCAACCCAACGATGAGGATGCAGTCGGCCTGGCGGATGCAACGCACGGTCCACGGCGTGAGGGTGGAGTCGGTTTGGTAGAGGACAATGCGGTGGATGTCCTCCTGCTGGGCCAACCAACCTGACAGGCGGTACTCCTGGATGCTGCCGGGATGGAGAGGTCAACCGGCGGCACGGCAGTGGGTGGGTGGGTGGGTGGCCAGTGACCTTCCTCCCGACGGGAGTTACCTGTCCAGAGCTGAGGAACCCAGACGAGCACGGATGATGTCACTGGTGAGGAGCAGGGTGGGACCTGGGAGAGGTGGGGAGATGGTCACCACCATGGCATGGTCATCACCACGGCACGGTCGCCACCATGCCATGGGGCTGCGGTCACCATCAGGTGGTCATTGTCATGCCATGGGGCTGTGAGGGTCACCACACCACGGTGTCCATCACACCACAGAACCATGGCCACCTCCATACCACAGCCACCAGACTGGCCCTATGGTCACCACCGCCCCAGGTCGCTGGCGTGCCACAGGCCCATGGCCATGTCCATGCCGTGGCCACCACTCACCGATGGCGTTGAGCGCGTGCTTGAGTTCCAGTGTGAAGGCGGCCGTGGGCACATCGTCGCACACCGGCAGCACCGCCACCGTCGACAGGTTACTGGTGGGGTTGGTGGGCTCCGAACTGGAGGCCATGCCCAAGCCAGAACCTGCCCAGACAGAGACAACAAGGTGGTGGCCACCTCCTGTGAGTCGTCGTCGCACACCGGCAGCACCGCCACCGTCGACAGGTTACTGGTGGGGTTGGTGGGCTCCGAACTGGAGGCCATGCCCAAGCCAGAACCTGCCCAGACAGAGACAACAAGGTGGTGGCCACCTTCCATGAGCTGCTCTGATGGTGGCCACCTTCCATGAGCTGCTGGGGTGGTGGCCACCTCCTGTGAGCTGCTCTGATGGTGGCCACCTTCCATGAGCTGCTCTGATGGTGGCCATCTCCCATGAACTGCTGGGGTGGTGGCCACCTTCCATGAGCTGCTGGGGTGGTGGCCACCAGCCCTGGAGAGGACACATTTGTCCCCCTCAACCCCTTTGGGACCTACTTGCAAATGGCCCACGGAGCTGCTGAAGGTTTCCCAAGATCTTCTGGCTCAGGAGGTGGATGAGGCGGGTGACAACCTGCGGGGGACAAGGACATGGATGGCCATCAGACCGGTCAAGGGGCACACGTTCCTTCCACAAGAAGAGGGTGTAGACCTCAAGATGGGGATCTGGGGGTACCTGGGGGTATCTCCTCTTGATGTTGTTCAAGGTGCCCTCAGGCAGCTTGGCCAGCTCCGTGTCCCGCACCGCGTGGACCGTGGTGGCCCGAGGTTGCCGGGTGAGGGCTTCCACCTGGAGAAGAAGCCATGGAGCCAAGACGTCTTGGCCAGACGTGTAGGGTTGTCCACCCTGTGGCCCACCCCGCCACGGTTCTCACCACGCCGATGAGGTCTCCACGGCCGTACTCCCCAATGAGCTCCTTCTTGCCGCTGCCCTTCTGGATGACGGAGCGAAGACGCCCGTTGAGGGCGATGTAGGTACAGTCTGACTTGTCACCTTGCCTGGGGGACAACACCAACAGGAGGTCATCCTCCCCTGGCCAAGCTGGTCCTCCCCAAGCTGAGGTGGGCCTCCATCCGTTGGTACCCACCTGTAGAGCGCCCGCCCGGCCTCCACCGCCATCCAGTCGATGGCAAAGTCCATCTGGCGCACGAAGGGGGACATGCGGGCGGCCACGGTGTGGGCCACGCTCAGGACCACGCTGGGCTGCTCCCGCATGATCCTACAGGTCAACACACGGTGGTGGCCCCAAGAGATGCCACCGTAGCCCAGGAAACCCCCTTCAGCACCAAGCCTTTGCCCCAAAGCTCGGGACTCACTCGTAGAAGTCCGACTTGGAGATCTTGAGGAAGGTGCAGTCGCGGTTGGCCTTGATGGTGAAGATGAGGGGCTCGCCAGTGAGGACGGCCAACTGGCCCACCATCTCGCCGGGTTGTGTCAAGAAGAGGCAGACGTCCTCCGCCTTGTCGATCATCCGCTGGTAGACGTGGAGGCAGCCCCACAGCACGAAGTGGAGGCTCACGTCCTGCCAAAACGGCAACCTGGTCACCCTTGGGGGGGCCACCAGGCATGAGGAGGTCCCACCAGCCACCTCTTGGGCCTCCTCGCAGGGTGTTTGGCACCTTCCGGATGGCTCTAGATGGTTCCTGCCCCCCAACCAGCCACAGGGCAGGAGTAGGAAGAGTAGTGCCCCATGGAAATGTAGGGTGGGGGGAGCAAGATGGGACCAGCTCCCTGAAACCCAGACCCACCTGGTCCCCTTGACGGGCGATGACCGTCCCAGCTTTGGCATGATGGAGCAAGACACGGTTGTTGAGGAGAGAAGGGTCCTAGAGGGAAGAACAACGTCACGTGAGGTGATGGGGACCATCAGGAGGAGATGGGGACCACCAGGAGGAGACAGAGGACCACCAGGAGGTCATGGGGACCACCACAAGGAGATGGGAACCCACCAGAAAGCGATGGCGGACCATCCCAAAGAGATGGGGACCACTATGAAGCAACAGGAGACCAATATAAAGGCAACAGGGACCACCATGAGGCAATGGGAACCCACCACGAAGTAATGGGAACCACCACAAGGAGACGGAGATCACCCTGAGGACATGGGGACTACCACAAAGTGGTGGGGACCAACCATGAGGTGATGGGGACCCACCACAATGCTATGGGGAAGCCACCATGAAGCAACAGGGACCACTACATAGCAACAAGGGAGCAATATGAAGTGATAAGAGACCACCATGAGGCAAGAGGGGACCACCATGAGGCAATGAGAACCCACCACAGCACAACAGAGGACCACCACAAGGCAATAGGGGCTACTATGAGGCAACAGGAACCACCACGAGGGACTGAGCACCCAACATAATGTAACAAAGGACTACTACAGGGCAACAGGGACCAACACAACGCAACAGAGGACCACCACAAGGCAACAGGGGCCACCACGAGGCAACAAAGGACTACCATAAGACAACAGGGACCACCACAAGGCAACAGGGGCTACCACGAGGCAATAGGAACCCAACACAAGGCAATAGGGGCCACCACAGGGCAACGGGAACCCACCACGAGGCAACAAGAACCCACCACGAGGCAACGGGAACCCACCACAAGGCAACAAGAACCCACCACAAGGCAAGAGGAACCCACCACAAGGCAACAGAGGACCACCACAAAGCACCACCATGAGGCAATGGGAACCCACCACAGGGAAATGGGAACTCACCACAAGTCAACAGAGGACCACCACAAGGCAACAAAGGACTACCATAAGACAACAGGGGCCACCACGAGGCAACGGGAACCCACCACAAGGCAACAGGGGTCACCATAGGCAACAAGAACCTACCACGAAGCAAGAGGAACCCACCATGAGGGAACGGAGGACCACCAGAAAGCAACAGGGACCACCACGAGGCAACTTGAACCCACCACAAGGCAACAGAGGCCACCATGAGGCAATGGGAACCCACCACAGGGCAACGGGAACTCACGAGTCAAGAGAGACCACCACAAGGCCACAAAGGCCTACCATAAGACAACAGGGACCCCCACGAGGCAACGGGAACCCACCACGAGACAACAGAGGCCACCACGAGGCAACAGGAACCCACCACAAGGCAATGGGAACCCACCACAAGGCAACGGGAACCCACCACGAGGCAACAGAGGCCACCATGAGGCAACAGGAACCCACCACAGGGCAAGGGGAACTCACCACGAGTCAACAGAGGACATCCACAAGGCAATGGAGGACCACCACAAGGCCACTGTTTCTGCCCTCACCTTCACCTTCATGAGCTTGACCAGCTCCTGCTTGGCAGCCTCGAAGATGGCGCTGGTCTGGCGGCCTTGGTAAGGCCCGAAGGGGCAAGTGCCGGTCGCCGCGTCCTCCTCGCAGTCGTTGTCGTGGTGGACACCAGAAGGTTGCTCCTCCACCGTCACCGACTTGCGCTCCTTGGCCTCATGGGAGACAGACTGGGGGAGGGGGGGAGAGAGGAGACACGTGGGATGGTTCCAGTGGCCACCTGAGGCCACCTGGGGCCACCACGGAGGGGAGCAGGGGTGGCCGAGGCCTCACCCGGGAGAAGGTGGCCATGGTGCTGTCCTCCTGCAGCGACACCGAGATGCGGCCCCGCTCGTAGGCCATGTCGAAGTCGGAGCGGGGACCCTTCTGGAGGCCTGTTGTGGGGGGGGGACACGGGGA
>NW_015091699.1:11661-12157 GCF_001431845.1 Calidris pugnax | reverse complement strand
CCGCCCCCCCCGTGCTCCCCCCAACCCTCCCCAGGCCTGGACTCACCTGCACCACCCGCACCAAGCTCTCGGGGTACTTCTCGAAGACGGCCGAGAAGGCTTCAACCGGCAGCCGAAGAACGGTGGAGTCCACCGCCGCCCGGGCACACACCGTCCGGTACGGTCGCTGGTGGCCCTAGGGGACACGTTGGTGGCCTTGCTGGGATGGGGGAGGTCCATCCCGGCCATGGATGGGGGCTGGTGGCAAGCTGGGGGATGGTGAAGTCTGCTGGGGGCACTGAGTTGTTGGCCAGTTGGGTTTGGGGATGGCCATGGTTGGGCTTGGGGATGGCCATGGTTGGGCTGGTTGGGCTTGGAGATAGTTGGTGGGGCTTGGGGACAGCCAAGGTTGGGCTGGAGGGGTTTGGGGATGGCCATGGTTGGGTCAGAAGGGTTTGGGGACCGATGACCTAGAGATGGCCACAGTTGGCCTGGTGGAGGTTAGGGATGCCCACAG
>NW_015091699.1:8272-10991 GCF_001431845.1 Calidris pugnax | reverse complement strand
ACCTCACGAGTCAAGAGAGACCACCACAAGGCCACAAAGGCCTACCATAAGACAACAGGGACCCCCACGAGGCAACGGGAACCCACCACGAGACAACAGAGGCCACCACGAGGCAACAGGAACCCACCACAAGGCAATGGGAACCCACCACAAGGCAACGGGAACCCTTAGGGTGCTTGGGGACAGTTCATAACTGTCCTGGGAGGGCTTGGGGACAACTACAACTGTCCTGGTGGGAGTTGGGGACAACCACAACCAGGCTTAGGGGGTCTTGGGGGACAACCAGGATCAAGGCCTGGGGGTTTGGGGCCACAGTTGGCCTGGTGGGGCTTGGGGATGGTCATGGCTGGGTTTGGGGATGGATGGTCAAGGTTGGGCTGGAGGAGTTTGGGGATGGCCAAGGTTGGGTTTGGGAATGGTCATGGTTGGGCTTGGGGATGGCCATGGTGAGGCTGGAGGGGCTTGGGGACCACCACAGTTGGCCTGGAGGGGGTTGGGATGGCCATGGTTGGGTTGGAAGGGTTTGGGGACCACTGACAGAACCCTCCCCAGGCCTGGACTCACCTGCACCACCCGCACCAAGCTCTCGGGGTACTTCTCGAAGACGGCCGAGAAGGCTTCAACCGGCAGCCGAAGAACGGTGGAGTCCACCGCCGCCCGGGCACACACCGTCCGGTACGGTCGCTGGTGGCCCTAGGGGACACGTTGGTGGCCTTGCTGGGATGGGGGAGGTCCATCCCGGCCATGGATGGGGGCTGGTGGCAAGCTGGGGGATGGTGAAGTCTGCTGGGGGCACTGAGTTGTTGGCCAGTTGGGTTTGGGGATGGCCATGGTTGGGCTTGGGGATGGCCATGGTTGGGCTGGTTGGGCTTGGAGATAGTTGGTGGGGCTTGGGGACAGCCAAGGTTGGGCTGGAGGGGTTTGGGGATGGCCATGGTTGGGTCAGAAGGGTTTGGGGACCGATGACCTAGAGATGGCCACAGTTGGCCTGGTGGAGGTTAGGGATGCCCACAGTTGGCCTGGTGGGGCTTGGGGATGGTCATGGCTGGGTTTGGGGATGGATGGTCAAGGTTGGGCTGGAGGAGTTTGGGGATGGCCAAGGTTGGGTTTGGGAATGGTCATGGTTGGGCTTGGGGATGGCCATGGTGAGGCTGGAGGGGCTTGGGGACCACCACAGTTGGCCTGGAGGGGGTTGGGATGGCCATGGTTGGGTTGGAAGGGTTTGGGGACCACTGACAGGGCCTAGAGATGGCCACAGTTGGCCTGGTGGGGCTTGGGGATGGTCATGGCTGGGTTTGGTCCCCCCCTCCCCGATTTCCACCAATTTCCACCAGGAACTCACGTGGCTGAAGAGCTCGTTCGTCAACCCGAGGTAGTTGTGCAAAGCCAAGAAGGTGACGCGTTGGAGGCGCACCATGATGATCTACGGGGGGGACAAGAAGCCATCACACCCAACACACCCCTCCCCCATGGTCCTCTGGGTCCCCTGACGCCCCCCCCGTGCTCCCCCCAACCCTCCCCAGGCCTGGACTCACCTGCACCACCCGCACCAAGCTCTCGGGGTACTTCTCGAAGACGGCCGAGAAGGCTTCAACCGGCAGCCGAAGAACGGTGGAGTCCACCGCCGCCCGGGCACACACCGAGTTTGGGGACAGCCACAACCAGGCTCTGGGGGTGTTGGGATGGGATGGCCATGATCAATGGTCATGGTTGGGCTTGGGGATGGCCATGGTGAGGCTGGAGGGGCTTGGGGACCACCACAGTTGGGCTTGGGGGTGGCCACAACTGACCTGGGAGGGTTTGGAGAGGGGGCTTGGGGACAACCACAACTGTCCTGGTGGGGGTTGGGGACAACCACAACCAGGCTTGGGGGGTCTTGGGGGACAACCAGAATCAAGGCCTGGGGGTTTGGGGATGGCCATGATCACATTGAGGGGGCTTGGGGACAGCCACAACTGTCCTAGGAGGGCTTGGGGACAACCACAACTGTCCTAGAAGAGTTTGGGGACAGCCACAACCAGGCTCTGGGAGTTTGGGGACGGCCATGATCACGTTGAGGGGGCTTGGGGACAACCACAACTGTCCTGGTGGGGGTTGGGGACAACTACAACCAGGCTTAGGGTGCTTGGGGACAGTTCATAACTGTCCTGGGAGGGCTTGGGGACAACTACAACTGTCCTGGTCTGGGTTTGGGGATGGATGGTCAAGGTTGGGCTGGAGGAGTTTGGGGATGGCCAAGGTTGGGTTTGGGAATGGTCATGGTTGGGCTTGGGGATGGCCATGGTGAGGCTGGAGGGGCTTGGGGACCACCACAGTTGGGCTTGGGGGTGGCCACAACTGACCTGGGAGGGTTTGGAGACAACCACAACTGTCCTGGTGGGAGTTGGGGACAACCACAACCAGGCTTAGGGAGCTTGGGGACAGTTCATAACTGTCCTGAGAGGGCTTGGGGACAACCACAACCAGGCTTAGGTGGCTCAGGGACACCCAGGATCAAGCTCTGGAGGCTTGGGGACAGCTACAACTGTCCTGAGAGGGCTTGGGGACATTGGGGACGAGTTGGGGGGGACACTTGGGGACAGTCGGTACCGTGATGACGTCCAGGATGCTGAGCAGACTGTGCACGCTGTCCCCGGGGAACACCTCCTTCATCACCGTCTCCTTCCCGTCCTGCCAACCACAAACCCCCTCTTGGTTCTTCCCATCCTCGTCCCCCCCC
>NW_015091699.1:4562-7562 GCF_001431845.1 Calidris pugnax | reverse complement strand
TAGAAGGGTTTGGGGAGAGCCACAACCAGGCTCTGGGGGTGTGGGGATGGGATGGCCATGATCACGTTGAGGGGGCTTGGGGACAACCACAACTGTCCTAGAAGAGTTTGGGGACAGCCACAACCAGGCTCTGGGAGTTTGGGGACGGCCATGATCACGTTGAGGGGGCTTGGGGACAACCACAACTGTCCTGGTGGGGGTTGGGGACAACCACAACCAGGCTTGGGGGGTCTTGGGGGACAACCAGAATCAAGGCCTGGGGGTTTGGGGATGGCCATGATCACATTGAGGGGGCTTGGGGACAGCCACAACTGTCCTAGGAGGGCTTGGGGACAACCACAACTGTCCTAGAAGAGTTTGGGGACAGCCACAACCAGGCTCTGGGAGTTTGGGGACGGCCATGATCACGTTGAGGGGGCTTGGGGACAACCACAACTGTCCTGGTGGGAGTTGGGGACAACCACAACCAGGCTTAGGGGGTCTTGGGGGACAACCAGGATCAAGGCCTGGGGGTTTGGGGATGGCCATGGTCACATTGAGGGGGCTTGGGGACAACCACAACTGTCCTGAGAGGGCTTGGGGACAACCACAACCAGGCTTAGGTGGCTCAGGGACACCCAGGATCAAGCTCTGGAGGCTTGGGGACAGCTACAACTGTCCTGAGAGGGCTTGGGGACATTGGGGACGAGTTGGGGGGGACACTTGGGGACAGTCGGTACCGTGATGACGTCCAGGATGCTGAGCAGACTGTGCACGCTGTCCCCGGGGAACACCTCCTTCATCACCGTCTCCTTCCCGTCCTGCCAACCACAAACCCCCTCTTGGTTCTTCGGACAACCACAACTGTCCTGGTGGGAGTTGGGGACAACCACAACCAGGCTTAGGGAGCTTGGGGACAGTTCATAACTGTCCTGAGAGGGCTTGGGGACAACCACAACCAGGCTTAGGGGGTCTTGGGGGACAACCAGGATCAAGGCCTGGGGGTTTGGGGATGGCCATGATCACACTGAGGGGGCTTGGGGACAGCCACAACTGTCCTAGGAGGGCTTGGGGACAACCACAACTGTCCTAGAAGAGTTTGGGGACAACCACAACTGTCCTAGAAGAGTTTGGGGACAGCCACAACCAGGCTCTGGCAGGTGACAAAGAGCCCACCAGGAGCTGGTCTGGTCCCTCTGGAGCCACCTCCAGTGGCCACGGAGACGGGGATGAGGAGACACGGCTGGAAAACCACGAGCTCGTAAAGATCCAGGAACAAGAGGAAAGTGGCTCCACCGTGGATCCTGACCCCCCCAGGAGCAGGTCCTCACCCCCAGGACCGATCCTGACCCCCCCAGGATGGATCCTGACCCCCCCAGGACCCGATCCTGATCCTGGGGACTGATCCTGACCCCCGGAGATAGATTCTGACCCCCCTGAGGCCTGATCCTGTGCCCCCCCAGGACAGGGTCCTCAACTCCAGGATGGATCCTGACCCCAAAGGATAAATCCAGATCCTGGGACCTGATCCTGAGCCACCTGGGACCTGATCCTGACCCTTTGGGGCCTGATCCTGACCCCCAAGGATGGATCCTGACCCTGGGACCTGATCCTGAGCCCCCCCCCAGGAGAGGTTCCTCACCTCCAGGATGGATCCTGATCCCCAAGGATGGATTTAGACCCTGGGGCCTGATCCTGAGCCCCCTGGGACCTGATCCTGACCCCCAGAGATAGATCCTGACCCTGGGGCCAGATCCTGAGCTCCCTCCAATACAGGGTCCTCACCTCCAGGATGTATCCTGACCCCCAAGGATGGATCTAGACCCTGGGACCTGATCCTGACCCTGGGACCTGATCCTGAACCCCCCAGGACCCGCTCCTGACCCTTTGGGGCCTGATCCTGACCCCCAAGGATGGATCTAGACCCTGGGACCTGATCCTGACCCTGGGACCTGATCCTGAACCCCCCAGGACCCGCTCCTGACCCTTTGGGGCCTGATCCTGACCCCCAAGGATGGATCTAGACCCTGGGACCTGATCCTGACCCTGGGACCTGATCCTGAACCCCCCAGGACCCGCTCCTGACCCTTTGGGGCCTGATCCTGACCCCCAAGGATGGATCTAGACCCTGGGACCTGATCCTGACCCTGGGACCTGATCCTGAACCCCCCAGGACCCGCTCCTGACCCTTTGGGGCCTGATCCTGACCCCCAAGGATGGATCTAGACCCTGGGACCTGATCCTGACCCTGGGACCTGATCCTGAACCCCCCAGGACCCGCTCCTGACCCTTTGGGGCCTGATCCTGACCCCCAAGGATGGATCTAGACCCTGGGACCTGATCCTGACCCTGGGACCTGATCCTGAACCCCCCAGGACCCGCTCCTGACCCTTTGGGGCCTGATCCTGACCCCCAAGGATGGATCCTGACCCTGGGACCTGATCCTGAGCCCCCCCCCAGGAGAGGTTCCTCACCTCCAGGATGGATCCTGATCCCCAAGGATGGATTTAGACCCTGGGGCCTGATCCTGAGCCCCCTGGGACCTGATCCTGACCCCCAGAGATAGATCCTGACCCTGGGGCCAGATCCTGAGCTCCCTCCAATACAGGGTCCTCACCTCCAGGATGTATCCTGACCCCCAAGGATGGATCTAGACCCTGGGACCTGATCCTGACCCTGGGACCTGATCCTGAACCCCCCAGGACCCGCTCCTGACCCTTTGGGGCCTGATCCTGACCCCCAAGGATGGATCCTGACCCTGGGACCTGATCCTGAGCCCCCCCCCAGGAGAGGTTCCTCACCTCCAGGATGGATCCTGATCCCCAAGGATGGATTTAGACCCTGGGGCCTGATCCTGAGCCCCCTGGGACCTGATCCTGACCCCCAGAGATAGATCCTGACCCTGGGGCCAGATCCTGAGCTCCCTCCAATACAGGGTCCTCACCTCCAGGATGTATCCTGACCCCCAAGGATGGATCTAGACCCTGGGACCTGATCCTGACCCTCCGACCTGCTCCTGCT
>NW_015091699.1:0-1487 GCF_001431845.1 Calidris pugnax | reverse complement strand
CTGCCACGGTGTCCCCAACCCCCTGCCAGGGTGTCCCCAACCCCCTGCCACCTCCTCGTCCCCGTCCCCGCACCGGCTCGCTGAGGAACAGCTCCAACTTCCCATCCTGCAGCACGTAGATGCTGGTGTCGGGTTGTCCGGGACGGAAAACGTAGTCACCTTGTTGGCATTCCTGGAAAACCATGTGCTTGCAAAGCTCCAGGAACAGGGGCTTCTCGAAATGGCCCAGGACCCTGCGGGGACAAGGATGGGGACAGCAGGTGACAAAGAGCCCACCAGGAGCTGGTCTGGTCCCTCTGGAGCCACCCCCAGTGGCCACGGAGACGGGGATGAGGAGACACGGCTGGAAAACCACGAGCTCGTAAAGATCCAGGAACAAGAGGAAAGTGGCTCCACCGTGGATCCTGACCCCCCCAGGAGCAGGTCCTCACCCCCAGGACCGATCCTGACCCCCCCAGGATGGATCCTGACCCCCCCAGGACCCGATCCTGATCCTGGGGACTGATCCTGACCCCCGGAGATAGATTCTGACCCCCCTGAGGCCTGATCCTGAGCCCCCCCAGGACAGGGTCCTCAACTCCAGGATGGATCCTGACCCCAAAGGATAAATCCAGATCCTGGGACCTGATCCTGAGCCACCTGGGACCTGATCCTGACCCTTTGGGGCCTGATCCTGACCCCCAAGGATGGATCCTGACCCTGGGACCTGATCCTGAGCCCCCCCCCAGGAGAGGTTCCTCACCTCCAGGATGGATCCTGATCCCCAAGGATGGATTTAGACCCTGGGGCCTGATCCTGAGCCCCCTGGGACCTGATCCTGACCCCCAGAGATAGATCCTGACCCTGGGGCCAGATCCTGAGCTCCCTCCAATACAGGGTCCTCACCTCCAGGATGTATCCTGACCCCCAAGGATGGATCTAGACCCTGGGACCTGATCCTGACCCTGGGACCTGATCCTGAACCCCCCAGGACCCGCTCCTGACCCTTTGGGGCCTGATCCTGACCCCCAAGGATGGATCTAGACCCTGGGACCTGATCCTGAGCCCCCCCCCTCCCCCAGGACAGGTTCCTCACCTCCAGGAAGGATCCTGATCCTCTCCTGGGGCCGGATCCTGACCCCAAAGGATGGATCCACACCCTGGGACCTGATCCTGACCCCCCCAGGACCCGATCCTGACTCCCCCCGGGGCTGGTTCTTGACCCTCTGGGGCCTGATCCTGACCCCCAAGGATGGATCCTGACCCCGGGACCTGATCCTGAGTCCCCCCAGGACCAGGTCCTCACCTCCAGGATGGATCCTGAGCCTCAAGGATTGATCCAGACCCTGGGACCTGATCCTGAGGCACCTGGGACCTGATCCTGACCCCCCCAGGTCTGGGTCCTGACCCTCTGGGGCCTGATCCTGACCTTCAAGGATGGATCTAGGCCCTGGGACCTGATCCTGACCTCCCCCCCAGACAGGTTCCTCACCTCCAGGATGGATCCT
>NW_015091698.1:0-2165 GCF_001431845.1 Calidris pugnax | reverse complement strand
GTCCTTATGATATCCTAATGATGTTCCCACGTCCCCACGGTGTCCCCGTAATGATCATCCATTCCCATGAAGCCCTCACGGTGTCCTCATGATGACCTCATGGTGTCCCCATGTCCCCATGGTGTCTCCGGGGACTCTCCTGATGTCCCCATGATGTGCCCATGATGTCCTTATAATATCCTAATGATGTTCCCACGTCCCCACGGTGTCCCCGTAATGATCATCCATTCCCATGAAGCCCTCACGGTGTCCTCATGATGACCTCATGGTGTCCCTGTGGTGTCCCCAAGATGTCCTCAGGCTGTCCACATGTCTCCACAATGTCCCAACAGTGTCTCCGTGTCCCTGCGGTGTCCCCACGGTGTCCCCGTAATGATCATCCATTCCCATGAAGCCCTCACGGTGTCCTCATGATGACCTCATGGTGTCCCTGTGGTGTCCCCAAGATGTCCTCAGGCTGTCCACATGTCTCCACAATGTCCCAACAGTGTCTCCGTGTCCCTGCGGTGTCCCCACGGTGTCCCCGTAATGATCATCCATTCCCATGAAGCCCTCACGGTGTCCTCATGATGACCTCATGGTGTCCCTGTGGTGTCCCCAAGATGTCCTCAGGCTGTCCACATGTCTCCACAATGTCCCAACAGTGTCTCCGTGTCCCTGCGGTGTCCCCACGGTGTCCCCGTAATGATCATCCATTCCCATGAAGCCCTCACGGTGTCCTCATGATGACCACCTTTCCCCATGGTGTCCTCATGTCCCCATGGCGTCCTCATGGAGTTCCCATTGTGTCCCTATGGTGTGCCCATGGTGTCGTTATGATGTCCCCACGGTGTCCTCATGACCACATGCTGTACCCATGATGTCGTCATGGTGTCCTTATGATGTCCCCATAGTGTCCCCATAGTGTTCCCATGTCGCCATGGTGTCCTCATGGTGTCCCCGTGGTGTCCTCATGGTGTCCTCATGTCCCCATGGTGTCCTCATGATGACCTCCTATTGCCATGATGTCCCCATGTCCCCGTGGTGTCTTCGTGGTGTCCTCAGGTCCCCATGGTGTACCTATGTATTGTCCCCGTGACTATCTCCTGTCCCCATGGTGTACCCATGGTGTCCTTATGTCCCTATGGTGTCCCCAGGATGTCGTCATGGTGTCTCTAGGGTGTCCTCATGGTGTACCTGTGGTGTACCCATGGTGTCCTCATGTCCCCATGCTGTACCCATGATGTCCCCATGGTGTCCTCATGGTGTCCGCATGGTGTCCTCATGTCCCCATGGTGTCCCCATGATGTCCTCATGGTGTCCCCACTATGTCCCCTTAATGATCTCCCGTCCCCATGATGTCCCCATGGTGTCCTCATGATTACCTCCTATTGCCATGATGTCCCCATGTACCCGTGGTGTCCTCGTGGTGTCCTCATGTCCCCATGGTGTACCTATGATGTCCCCATGGTGTCTTCATGTCCCCACAGTGTCCCCATTGTGTCCCCATGGTGTCCTCATGTCCCCATGGTGGACCCCTTCTGTCATCATGGTGTCTTCATGTCTCCATGGTTTCCCCATAGTGTCCCCATATTGTCCTCATGGTGTCCCCATTTTGTCCTTATCATGTCCTCATGATGTCCCCATGATGTTCCCATGTACCCATGCTGTCCTCATGATGACCTCCTATCCCCATGGTGTCCCCATGGAATACTGATGATGTCCTCATGATGTCCCCATAGTGTCCCCACGATGTCCTCATGTCCCACGGTGTCCCCATATAGTCCCTGTGACCATCTCCCATCCCTATGATGTTCCCATGGTGTCGTCATGATGACCTCATGGTGTCCCCATGTCCCCATGCTGTCTCCGTGGACTCTCCTGATTTCCCCATGATGTGCCCATGATGTCCTTATGATATCCTCATGATGTTCTCATGTCCCCACAGTGTCCCCACGGTGTTCCCATATTGTCCCCGTGACTATCTCCTGTCCCCATGATGTTCCCATGGTGTCCTCATGATGACCTCATGATGTCGCCATGTCCCTATGCTGTCCCCGTGATCTCTCATGATGTCCCCATGATGTTCTCCTCATCTCCATGATGTCCACAGGATGTCCCCATGATGTCCCCCATGTACCCATGTCCTCATATCCGCATGCTGTCCTCATGTCCCCATGGTGTCC
>NW_015091697.1:0-1293 GCF_001431845.1 Calidris pugnax | reverse complement strand
CCCCCCCACTTCTTACTGTTGTTGTTGTTGTCTGATTTGCTTCAAGTAACTGGTCCTGCTATGCTGACAAAACTAACAGCTCTTGCAAGTATGTATGGACAATGTTACCAGTACAGAACTGGCCAAGTCTCTTCAGCTGCTCTTCATGGTGGTTCTGGGTTTAGGACTTAACTAAATCACAGAATCATAGAATCACAGAATCTTGTAGGTTGGAAGGGACCTTAAAGATCATCTTGTCCAACCGTCAACCTGACTGACAAAAATAGACACCCACACAACAAACAAGGAGCATCATCACTAAACCAGACCTCCCAGAAATGTAATGTAATGTAATTGAGAATCAAAGTATCCAAAAATATGTCATAACTATTGGAAAAAGATGAAAAGAGTTAAGAGAAATTGGGATGGTGGCCCAAACACCACCTTTAGGACTTGCGATTCATCAGTTAGAACCAGGAGATAAGGTTCTAATAAAAACATGGAAAGAAGAAAACTTACCTCCCCTTTGGGAAGGACCTTTTCTTGTTTTATGAACTATGGAAACGGCTGTGAGAACTGCTAAAAAAGGATGGACACACGTGTGGATGACCTCCCTCTACCTGCTGGTCACGCTCTTCCTGATGCCCCCCAGGACACCATTGGCCTTCTTGGCCACCAGGGTACGATGTTGGCTCATAGTCATCCTGTTGTCCACCAAGACTCCCAGGTCTTTCTCCTCAGAGCTGCTCTTCAGCAGGTCCCCCCCAACCTGTCCTGGTCCAGACTTGAATATAAGAAGTTCCACCTCAACATGAGGAGGAACTTCTTTCCTGTGAAGGTGGCAGAGTCCTGGAAGGAAGAGGTTGCCCAGGGACGTGGTGGAGTCTCCTTCTCTGGAGACATTCAAACCTCTCCTGGACACGTTCCTGTGGGACCTGCTCTGGGTGGACCTGCTTTGGCAGGGGGTTGGACTGGATGATCTCCAGAGGTCCCTTCACGTGATTCTGTGATTCTGTCACTCCATGATCATAAAGGTCCCTTCCAACCCTGAGAATTCTATGATTCTATGAATGTCTGTATCGATTTTTAGATTATTTTTTTAATGATTTTAGATATGTATATTTAAGATATGTTCAGGAAGCTGACGGGATGACCACACGTGGAATACTCACTCAAGTGACTTGGAAGTGAAAACTTGTATTAAAAAGACAGCGTTGTTCACACACTAAGGAAAGGTATCCAAAATGACAAGTTTCCAGGGTGGAATGCAGCTGCAGCTGGTCTTCAAGGAAAATGACTGAAGAGAAAGTTGAT
>NW_015091696.1:21296-25012 GCF_001431845.1 Calidris pugnax | reverse complement strand
TCTGGTCAGAGCTCCCTGCCCTATGTCCTTAGCTAATGCTGGCCTTCCTTCAGGGCCCGTAACAAACATCTTTGTCATTCCAAGTGGAGCAAGTTTGCTGCTAGCTTGTACTGGTGCCAGCCCCTTGGAAGGCAATGCTGCATCCCTTTCCACCCTGTATTTGCTGTAGTTGGAAGGCTAGAAGCTGAGGGGCTAGACTTACCCCCTCCAGCTTTCCTTCTACTTGTGCCAATTTTTTATTATCCCCTTTTTTAAAAATAGAGTGGGAATCGTATCGCTAACCAAAAGAAAATATCTAGGTCACTTTTCATGTTTTTTCTTATTATTATTTCCTGTGCGAAATGTAGGGTTTGCGTGAGTGGAGGTGTGTGTGCACCTGGTTGTGTATTAAACCTGCAGATTCTCAGGAGAGTAAGCTGCCTGAGACGCAGCGCAAGCATCCACATCCTGCGGCTACCTGTGGTATTGTCAAAGTATCCTAAGGGCTCCCCTTGATCTTCCTCTGTTGGCATTGCCACATCTCCTGGTTAAGCTGGTAAATTCCTCCAGGCACTTGTAAGTTGCAAGCTAATTTCTTTTCCTGGCACATTTTTGGGCTGCGGAGTGCTGTGGGTGAAAGCTGACTGTAAGTACAAATGCTTCACTGGCTCCGAGTTCCTTCCTGTGAGCAACTGAGATTTAAAAGCCTACAACATCGGAATAATTTAGACTTTGTTTTGCGGATTGAAGTGTATGAGGAGGTCTCCTGGAATATTAACAGGGACTTGTGCTGAGGAGTTGGTTTTTATATCTGAGTGCATCTCTGAGATCTCCTCCTTCCCGGGGTGGGTTATGGCAGTGAATGGAAGGAGCACCTTGGCTCCCGCGCTGTCCTCTCGCTGTCCTGGAGGTGTGTCTGTCCTCTTCCCGGCGTTTGAGGTGTTCATATGGAAACACCGGGGTCTGTTGGCTACAAACGAAGGGCTGAGGCTGTAACCTGGGCAGCCGTGCTCTGCCGGACGCAGGGGATCCCCCGGCTGGTTTGTGGGGTGCTGGGGATGGGACGGGACCCACCAGCCACGGACGGCTCCCGGGGTGGCCGGCGTGGCCAGCTCTGCCTGGAGCCACTGTTTTGGTCACCCCAAAACCCCCCGGTTTCGGACTGAGGGAACAGGGGAGCTCTGTGTGTTGGTCTGGGAGCTTCCTCTCTGCTGACAGCGGGAAATTCAAACCCCACTTGCTCCTGTCGGACACATTGGCCTGGGCTGAGGGCTCCTTTTGTGACTCCTGGAGCCGTGCGAGGTGTCCTGGGATGCTTTTTGAGCATCAGCCGACGTAGGAACCTGCAACGCTCAGTGCCTCTGCTGTGGGGACACGGTTCTGCTGAAGGCAGCAGCGTGCATCCTCTTACATAGTTCTGTTCCGCGTTGTTGCCTGTTTCTGGAGTTAATTCAGAGAATCGTCTCCGTTTTCCCTGATTAGTAGAATTTGGCTTTTTTGAAAGAAGCTGGCTGCTTCTGCGAGCGTGGTTTAATCCCTCCCATTGTTTTGATAAGCCTTTTATTTCTTTTATACATATTGACAGACCGGAACTGCTTTGGAGACTGGCCAGCCTTATGCGTGCTGCTGGCTGGCGTTGCTCCGGGGGGGCTCAGCTGGGGCTGTTGTGGTGCAGCGTCACCGACAGTGACACATGGCAGCGTCGCAGGCTGAGAAATAGCTTGGCTTTCAGAATCCAGTGACACTGCAAAATGAAATTTTGCGCAAATAGTCTTTCCTGCTGTAATGCAATAAAGGGAGTTTTGGGAGAAAGCAGTGGTAGTTTGGGACAGTCCTGATTATGTGGTCCGTCTTATAGTTCCAGTGGGTCTCACATCTCTTTTCTTCCCTTCTCCTAGAAGGTTGCAAGTCTCTGGACCAGCTGAACCTCACAATCCCTGTGGCAGGGCACCCCGCCTCGCCTGCCCACCCGCTCTCAGGATGCCCTGTACCCAGCGTGCCACTGGCTGCAGAACCCGTTCCTCATCTGCAGACCCCCAACTCTGACCCTCAGACCACGGCCCGGGAACGTCCACAGAGCTCCAAGCCTCCCAGCGGCTCCAAATCCGGGCTCCGAAATACTGCGGGCTGTCTCCATGCCTCCGACAGCAAAGCGGCGGGGGGTCACTCCCACCCAAAGCAGCAGCGCATCAGCCGACGGAGAGCCACCACCGGCTGGATCCCCGTGGGCACAGCCTGCGAGAAGGCCCTCTACGTTGTGGTAGGTGTCTGTGGAGCGCTGGGGTCTGCGTGTGTGCACGGCTGTTCCCAGTTGTGCACCATCACGAAGGCCTGAGGGCGTTTTGGGTCTTGCTTCGAGGTGAAGATGGTCACTAGGTGCCATCTAGAACCTCTTGGACAAGCAAACAATGCCTTTTGGCTGGGCTTTGAGGCCGTGCTGCTGTTGGCTTTGTTTGTCTTGTGCACCCTGGTGTTACCTGGCGCAGCGCGACGGCCGAGGCCCAAGTTGGAGCCTCCGGCAAAAGTTCGACAATAGAAGAAGTGCAAAATTTAAACTTTGATGTAATAGACGGATTGAAAGTCTGTACCTTCCTGTACCTCAGCCAATGGGGAAAGGAAGAGGGTTACATGCGGCCAGGGAATTAGGATAAAATGGAGGCTGCATCCTCCAGCAAATGGAGAGGCCCCACAGGGATATGCCCCAGTGGACTCTCCTTTTTTTCAGAGTTTAGCACGCGAGTAGTCCCTTCCCCAGAATCTCCTGAGGCAACGAATCTCTCCACCTCAAGGATCAGACCCTTAAGGGAGCGTCCCCACTACCGGGGAGATCCTGGCCTGCAGCCACTGCCCTGCAGGAGAGCTCCAAGGGCTCTGGGGCTGCCCCTCTTTCTGGAGTGTGAAACGTGTTCACACCTTTAACCGTTCTGCGTGTCCTTGGATAACCGTGGTCTCAGGAGAAGCAAGACGGGATGTCTAGAGTTTCTATTTCTTGCAAAAAACCCCTAACGAACCTCCTGGCCTGCAGCCACTGCCCTGCAGGAGAGCTCCAAGGGCTCTGGGGCTGCCCCTCTTTCTGGAGTGTGAAACGTGTTCACACCTTTAACCGTTCTGTGTGTCCTCGGATAACTGTGGGCTCAGGAGAAGCAGGACGGGATGTCTAGAGTTTCTATTTCTTGCAAAAAACCCCTAACGAACCCAGTTTTTGTTGCTGAGCGGGAGGGGGCTGTGGGGCGCACGCCTGGAGTCGGGGGGTGTCCTGGGGGCGAGCTGAGAAAAACTGCTTCACCCCCCGACCAGCGGGTGGGAGTCACAGAAGATTCCAGAAAGTGAGGAGGACACGGAGCTTCACCCACCGACCAGCGGGTGGGAGTCAGAGAAGATTCCAGAAAGTGACGAGGGCACGGAGATCATTAGCATAGGCCAACCTTTTTATTCGGGGGGTGTCCTGGGGGCGAGCTGAGAAAAACTGCTTCACCCCCCGACCAGCGGGTGGGAGTCACAGAAGATTCCAGAAAGTGAGGAGGACACGGACAAAGAAGAGACGCCCATCCCTGGAGATCATTAGCATAGGCCAACTTTTTGATGAATATGTATGAGCAGAAGAAATATAACGCGAACACGGGCCTTGCCCCGTCGGGGTGGAGAAGGTCTGGGAGCTGGCCCCGGGCCCGTTGGGCGGTGGCCCCGGGCCCGTCGGGCTTTTGCCCCGTGCCCGTCGTGCTTTGGCCCCGGGTCCT
>NW_015091696.1:17648-21183 GCF_001431845.1 Calidris pugnax | reverse complement strand
GCAGGGGCAGGGGCAGGCAGCGGGCCACGGTCCCCTGGGCCAGACCGCAGTGGTGGGGTCGGGGTGCCCGGGCCGCCTGCGCCGCCCACAGAGGGGCCTCGGTGGTGGCGGCGGAGCCCTTGGGGGGCGAAGGCGCGGCCCCGGCGGGGCCCTCCCCGGGCGCTGGCCGGGTCCCGGTGCCGTGAGGGCTCGGGCTGGGCTGGGCAGCGCTGGGGCATGTGCTGAGCTTGGGCTGCAGAGTCCCCGAGAAGAGCCGGGGCCGGGGGAGCCGGCTCTGTCCCCAGGGGCACTCGCTCCTCTCCCCCCCGGGTCTCCCCCCGGCTCCTGCCAAAGGGGCTGAACCAGGGGAAGGCAGGAATGGGGGTGTCCGACACCGAGAGCTGGCTCTGTGCTTCTCCTCCTGCTTCAGGGCCAGAGCAGAGCTGGGAAAGGAAGGGGGGGAGAGCAGGAGAGCATTCCTGGGATGCTGGTGGGAGCTGGGAGAGACCAAGGGGCGAGGATGTGGCCGAAAGGGAACGCTCTCCTGCGGGAGCAGCTCCAGAGAGCGAAGGAGGGGACTTGGGCCCTTCCAGGAGATGTTGGAAAAGTGAGGGTGGATGGGATGAGGGCGCGGGAGGAGCTGGAAGGGAAGGAGAGAGAAGGGGGCCGGGAATGTGAGGTGAGGAGGGGCTGGGGGAATGTCAGAGGTGATGCCCGTGTGGCACGAGAATGCGTTTTCTTTCTGGCCTAGAGACCTCGCCGTGAGAAGGTTCTGGCTTTGTTGAGGGTGCGCTTGGTTTGAAGAGGGGGGTTGTTGATGTAGTACGGGAGAATCGGCAAAACACGTAATAAAGCATATGCATGCTGCCATCATGGCCTTGGGAATCCCGCAGGAAATAAAGACAGACAACGGTCCCACATATATTTCTGCAACATTCAGTCAATTTTGTACTCCGTGGGGAGTTCCCCATAAAACCGGGATCCCACATTTACCCCCAGGACAAGCTATTGTTGAAAGAGCTCGTGCTATGCTGAAATGGCTTTTGCAAAAACACAGAGGGGGAGAATCTGTTCCTTCTGAGCGACTTGCAAAAGCTGTGTGTGTATTAAATTTTTTGGGGTTGACAGGGGAGCGAGGTTCACCCCCAGTTGTGCTACATCATTCATCATTACAGTCAGGAATTCAGTCTCTGGGATCAATAAAAGTCCAATACAAGGACTGGGCCACCGGGGACTGGAAAGGTCCAGTGGGATGAAAAATGATTGGTAGAGGATATGCTTGTGTTTTGACAGATCAAGGTCCTCGGTGGGTGCCTGCCAGGTGGATCAAGCCATGGAAGGAGCCAATCCAGACCAGCTCAACCAGCCCAAGCAATGAGACTTGAGGACGACGCCTGGCCCTGGCTTAATTGGAAATATGACTCTGGGGGGGAGTAATATGGGGTCAGAAATCCTGATTTTCCATCTATCGTGGGCAATTGGAAATTGTATTACTGACATTTCTCCCAGACAAAATATGTGGGTAACGTGGGCTAATCAAACGGGACAAAATGCCTTTTGTTTGTCAATGGCAACACCCTCTGATCCCTTACAAAAGCTGGAATTATTGGGGTCTCTACCTGGTTGGAAAACAATAGGCAAAACCTGTCATTGGGTTGTATAGAGTTTGGAGGGGAGAAGCCGTTCCTCTGTGCTCAGTGTGGGTTGAAGTTTAGTGATACAACCTTGGCAGGACACCAAAATGTAACACCTGGTGAGCCTTTTAATAATCGCACACTATACTGTCAGCATGTAACTAGTTATCACCTGCTAATAATAGCCCACTATAAAGGCATCACCTGGGAATTGTCTATAAAAGCTGGGACATCTGTGCAATAAAGTGGCATCTACCTCATCACAGTGGTCGTTGTGTATGGTGTCCGAAGCTTCCGCGTGATTAAAGAACAGAACAAACGAGGTCGGCCATGGTCCCTCAGCAAGGACAACCCCTGCCCAGGTCTGTACCAGACTCCTGAATCCTTGACTTTTCTCGGTGTCCTTGTAGAAGGTAAAGAATCTGTGGTAGAGTGGCTTAGGGTGTGATTGCCCCGTGGTCTTGTCCTTGCCTTGTCTGTCCCTGCAGCTTTGAAAGGCAGGAAAATGTCAACACAAAAAGACAGCAGAGCCCAGGAATCAGTGTGGACATTGCTGCCCAGGCCTATGCCTGAGCCCTGAATGCTTAGCTTTTGTCCTTGAAGAAGTTTGAGAATCGGTGGGGGGTGTAGGCTGGGAGTGCACCATGGTCTGCTCTGGTTCCCATCTCTCCCTGGAGCTCGAAATGGCAGGAAAGTTTAAAGAAAAGAAAGGCTTTAGAGGCCATCGATCAAGATGGACCCCGCTGCCTAAGTCTCTGTCAGAGTCTTGAATCCTTAACTTTGTGTCTGTTTCTTTGTAGAAGGTAGAGAACCTCTGGCTGTGGATGGGAATGTGCCGTGTGTAGCGTATGAAGGCAGAATCGTTTATTATTTAATCGTTTATTATAACCCACAGGCAGCTTATATAGCACCAGTGTGTATTCTTTCCCAACCAACACACCCCTCCAACCCCCAACCACCAGGTGGGCAGAATTCCCCTCCATCACTCCGAGGCCCCAGGCATTGTTTACAGCCCATCTGGAGATGCACATGGGCCATCTTCTGCCCTTGTTCCTGCTTCTTCTCCTGGTCTCTGCTTCTTCCACAATCCTGTTAACCCCTTGTTCTCCCACAGTCCTGTGCTCCTCTCCTTGTCGGGGCCTTTGTCTACAGGAGAGAGGATAAAAACAATGGGGCATCCAGCCTGATGCACCACAGACAACCCCTGTGCAGGTGTCTGCCAGGGTCTCTTTAGCTCTCTCTTTCTCCTCTGCAGTCACTTTGCAAGTCTGCTGGGTTGTCCTCTGTAGGAAAATACTGTCCCTGCCTTGAATTTCACCACATGGTTCAGAGATGCTGCTGCCGAAATAAAGATCCAACAGAGAAGAAAATTCTTGCACGGCAAAGAAGAAGAAAATATGGTTTCACTGCCTTTTAAAATGTAGAAGTAATCATAACACTATAGCTCTCCTCCTTAGACTTTTTCTTCTTTCCGAAGAGGCAGTAGGAATTTGCAATCATTATTTTATCTTCTGCTTTTTTGTCCAAGTTTCATTCCTGTGGGGTTCATTGTTTCATTTCTCTGCTGCTGGTTTGCATCTACAAGTGGTTCTGCATTTTCAGGCTGGGTTTCTCCAGGAAATAGAAGCATTAGCCGTGGGGCCAGAAAAGAAGAGACTGGTATTCCCAGAAAAGCCTCTCTCTGACAAACATGATCTGAATTTAATAGCAGTTTTAGAGGCAGCAAAGGGGGCGATGGATGGGCTGTCACTCCTTCGGGGCTGGTGGTAGTCCCATATGCACTCAGGAGTAGCCTTGGGAAAAGGGAGCATGAAGCCGTGCATTGGGGAAGAGAGAAGCTGTTGAAGCATCTTCAAAAATTAAGAATTAGCTGAAGTATGACTGAAGTGGTGAGGTCAGTGACAGAAAGGTGTGAAACGTGT
>NW_015091696.1:7716-13260 GCF_001431845.1 Calidris pugnax | reverse complement strand
GCCCCCGGAGCCCCCCGCGGCGGGGGTGGCCTCTTCCCCGCGGCAGCCCCGAGGGCAGTGCAGCCGCAGGGCGGCCCCGAGCAAGCCCGGCCCTCCCGCCCCACGGCTCCCAGTGGGCAGGGACAGGTGCAGGGGCAGGGGCAGGTGGCGGGCCACGGTCCCCCGGGCCAGACCGCGGTGGCGGGGCCGGGGTGCCTGGGCCGCCTGCGCCGCCCACAGAGGGGCCTCGGTGGTGGCGGCGGAGCCCTCGGGGGGCGAAGGCGCGGCCCCGGCGGGGCCCTCCCCGGGCGCTGGCCGGGTCCCGGTGCCGTGAGGGCTCGGGCTGGGCTGGGCAGCGCTGGGGCATGTGCTGAGCTTGGGCTGCAGAGTCCCCGAGAAGAGCCGGGGCCGGGGGAGCCGGCTCTGTCCCCAGGGGCACTCGCTCCTCTCCCCCCCGGGTCTCCCCCCGGCTCCTGCCAAAGGGGCTGAACCAGGGGAAGGCAGGAATGGGGGTGTCCGACACCGAGAGCTGGCTCTGTGCTTCTCCTCCTGCTTCAGGGCCAGAGCAGAGCTGGGAAAGGAAGGGGGGGAGAGCAGGAGAGCATTCCTGGGATGCTGGTGGGAGCTGGGAGAGACCAAGGGGCGAGGATGTGGCCGAAAGGGAACGCTCTCCTGCGGGAGCAGCTCCAGAGAGCGAAGGAGGGGACTTGGGCCCTTCCAGGAGATGTTGGAAAAGTGAGGGTGGATGGGATGAGGGCGCGGGAGGAGCTGGAAGGGAAGGAGAGAGAAGGGGGCCGGGAATGTGAGGTGAGGAGGGGCTGGGGGAATGTCAGAGGTGATGCCCGTGTGGCACGAGAATGCGTTTTCTTTCTGGCCTAGAGACCTCGCCGTGAGAAGGTTCTGGCTTTGTTGAGGGTGCGCTTGGTTTGAAGAGGGGGGTTGTTGATGTAGTACGGGAGAATCGGCAAAACACGTAATAAAGCATATGCATGCTGCCATCATGGCCTTGGGAATCCCGCAGGAAATAAAGACAGACAACGGTCCCACATATATTTCTGCAACATTCAGTCAATTTTGTACTCCGTGGGGAGTTCCCCATAAAACCGGGATCCCACATTTACCCCCAGGACAAGCTATTGTTGAAAGAGCTCGTGCTATGCTGAAATGGCTTTTGCAAAAACACAGAGGGGGAGAATCTGTTCCTTCTGAGCGACTTGCAAAAGCTGTGTGTGTATTAAATTTTTTGGGGTTGACAGGGGAGCGAGGTTCACCCCCAGTTGTGCTACATCATTCATCATTACAGTCAGGAATTCAGTCTCTGGGATCAATAAAAGTCCAATACAAGGACTGGGCCACCGGGGACTGGAAAGGTCCAGTGGGATGAAAAATGATTGGTAGAGGATATGCTTGTGTTTTGACAGATCAAGGTCCTCGGTGGGTGCCTGCCAGGTGGATCAAGCCATGGAAGGAGCCAATCCAGACCAGCTCAACCAGCCCAAGCAATGAGACTTGAGGACGACGCCTGGCCCTGGCTTAATTGGAAATATGACTCTGGGGGGGAGTAATATGGGGTCAGAAATCCTGATTTTCCATCTATCGTGGGCAATTGGAAATTGTATTACTGACATTTCTCCCAGACAAAATATGTGGGTAACGTGGGCTAATCAAACGGGACAAAATGCCTTTTGTTTGTCAATGGCAACACCCTCTGATCCCTTACAAAAGCTGGAATTATTGGGGTCTCTACCTGGTTGGAAAACAATAGGCAAAACCTGTCATTGGGTTGTATAGAGTTTGGAGGGGAGAAGCCGTTCCTCTGTGCTCAGTGTGGGTTGAAGTTTAGTGATACAACCTTGGCAGGACACCAAAATGTAACACCTGGTGAGCCTTTTAATAATCGCACACTATACTGTCAGCATGTAACTAGTTATCACCTGCTAATAATAGCCCACTATAAAGGCATCACCTGGGAATTGTCTATAAAAGCTGGGACATCTGTGCAATAAAGTGGCATCTACCTCATCACAGTGGTCGTTGTGTATGGTGTCCGAAGCTTCCGCGTGATTAAAGAACAGAACAAACGAGGTCGGCCATGGTCCCTCAGCAAGGACAACCCCTGCCCAGGTCTGTACCAGACTCCTGAATCCTTGACTTTTCTCGGTGTCCTTGTAGAAGGTAAAGAATCTGTGGTAGAGTGGCTTAGGGTGTGATTGCACCATGGCCTTGTCTGTCCCTGCAGCTTTGAAAGGCAGGAAAATGTCAACACAAAAAGACAGCAGAGCCCAGGAATCAGTGTGGACATTGCTGCCCAGGCCTATGCCTGACCCCTGAATGCTTAGCTTTTGTCCTTGAAGAAGTTTGAGAATCGGTGGGGGGTGTAGGCTGGGAGTGCACCATGGTCTGCTCTGGTTCCCATCTCTCCCTGGAGCTCGAAATGGCAGGAAAGTTTAAAGAAAAGAAAGGCTTTAGAGGCCATCGATCAAGATGGACCCCGCTGCCTAAGTCTCTGTCAGAGTCTTGAATCCTTAACTTTGTGTCTGTTTCTTTGTAGAAGGTAGAGAACCTCTGGCTGTGGATGGGAATGTGCCGACGTGTGTAGCGTATGAAGGCAGAATCGTTTATTATTTAATCGTTTATTATAACCCACAGGCAGCTTATATAGCACCAGTGTGTATTCTGTCCCAACCGACACACCCCTCCAACCCCCAACCACCAGGTGGGCAGAATTCCCCTCCATCACTCCGAGGCCCCAGGCATTGTTTACAGCCCATCTGGAGATGCACATGGGCCATCTTCTGCCCTTGTTCCTGCTTCTTCTCCTGGTCTCTGCTTCTTCCACAATCCTGTTAACCCCTTGTTCTCCCACAGTCCTGTGCTCCTCTCCTTGTCGGGGCCTTTGTCTACAGGAGAGAGGATAAAAACAATGGGGCATCCAGCCTGATGCACCACAGACAACCCCTGTGCAGGTGTCTGCCAGGGTCTCTTTAGCTCTCTCTTTCTCCTCTGCAGTCACTTTGCAAGTCTGCTGGGTTGTCCTCTGTAGGAAAATACTGTCCCTGCCTTGAATTTCACCACATGGTTCAGAGATGCTGCTGCCGAAATAAAGATCCAACAGAGAAGAAAATTCTTGCACGGCAAAGAAGAAGAAAATATGGTTTCACTGCCTTTTAAAATGTAGAAGTAATCATAACACTATAGCTCTCCTCCTTAGACTTTTTCTTCTTTCCGAAGAGGCAGTAGGAATTTGCAATCATTATTTTATCTTCTGCTTTTTTGTCCAAGTTTCATTCCTGTGGGGTTCATTGTTTCATTTCTCTGCTGCTGGTTTGCATCTACAAGTGGTTCTGCATTTTCAGGCTGGGTTTCTCCAGGAAATAGAAGCATTAGCCGTGGGGCCAGAAAAGAAGAGACTGGTATTCCCAGAAAAGCCTCTCTCTGACAAACATGATCTGAATTTAATAGCAGTTTTAGAGGCAGCAAAGGGGGCGATGGATGGGCTGTCACTCCTTCGGGGCTGGTGGTAGTCCCATATGCACTCAGGAGTAGCCTTGGGAAAAGGGAGCATGAAGCCGTGCATTGGGGAAGAGAGAAGCTGTTGAAGCATCTTCAAAAATTAAGAATTAGCTGAAGTATGACTGAAGTGGTGAGGTCAGTGACAGAAAGGTGTGAAACGTGTTGTCCAAAATCACAGAACAGGATTCAATTTGGAAAAATAACAGAAGGGTGAGCAGCAGGGGAATATTGGCAAATGGATTTCCCTGAATTGCCTGGGTGTGAACCATGAAGGTACTTAGTGGTTCCTGTAGATACCTCTACTGGGTGGGCTGAGGCCTTTCCCCTGGGATCCCCCTGGCACTCCAGAAATAAAACTGGGTTCTGTAATTATTCGGGGGTGAAGTCCCAAGCCATTGGAGGTGCAAAGCTCTCTAGATACCTGCCCACATTCTCCCGCCTCCCTGCTGTGGTAAGATCAGAGGGTTATCTCAACCCTCTGAGTGCCCCACATTGGGCGCCAGAAAGGACTGGTGTGGTTTGGCCTCAGAGGGCAACAAAGAACCAGGTGGCAGCCACCTTCTCGGTCCCCTCCAGCCCTGAGGGGAGAACTAGCAGGAAAAAAAGGACACTTGTAGCATATGAAGGCAGGGACCCTGGTTGGTGATGAAACCGAATCGTTTATTATCCCAAACAGGCAGCTTTTGTGGTACTAATGTCTCTTCTCTCCCAACCGACACGCCCCTGCAACCCCCAACTGCCGAGGGGGTGGAATGTCCCCCCCATCAGTAGGGTCGTTAGGTGCTGTTTATGAGTCGTTAGGACTCGACCAGGGGCCTTCCCCTGCCAGTGTTCCTGCTGCTTCTCTTCCTTCTTCTGGTCTCTGCTGCTTCCCCAATCCTGTTCACCCACTGAAACTGGTGGGTTGGGACAAAGGCAGTTTAACAGAACAGCAAAGGGAACAAGAAAATGTGTGGAAGATCGCCTTGCCAGACGTCGATGTTCACAAGGGAGACAGAGGAGTCCTGCAAAGGCTTTATTCGAATAAAAGGAGAGTCCACTGGGGCATATCCCTGTGGGGCCTCTCCATTTGCCAGAGGACGCAACCTCCATGGTCCCTCATGCCCCTGCACAGCCTCCCACGCCTCTGCTCTGGGCCTACAAGAGCTCAACAGATGTCCTCCACCCTCTGCTCCTCCTCGGGGGGATCGTTGTGGTTTTGTACAGCTGTAACTCACCCCCTCTAGCCCTCCCTGGCCTGGCTGTGGGGCGTCACAGATCCTCCAACCAGTTAACCAGTCCCTTGCTCCCCTGGACAGATAGTTGCTTTAAATTATTTTTTCACTCTCGATCAAAGCCGACAAAACAAATCAAACAATCTATGAGAGAGGCACTGCCTGGAGCTGGCAGAAGTGTCCTCTTTTGCCCCCGTCACAGGTCTGGCTTGGGATGGGGCTGAGGGACCTTCCCGAGACTCCTGGGCAATCCCAGTCAGGGCAGTAACATCCCTCCGGGTATCGCTCCATGTGCTGATGCACACAGTCCTCTGAGCAAGAGAGAACAGGGATTGTCGTTTCTTTCTCCTTCTAAGGAGAGACCTGGAGAAACTTGTTGCGTTGAATGAGAACGTTTCATTCTGCCATCTTAAAGTCTTGGAATTTTTGAAGTCATTGAAAAAGTACATTAAAAATATTAAAAAGTAACTTTTTTTTTTTTTTTTTTTTCGAGCTAGTCCAGCCACTGAAGAAAGAACAAAAGTGCTTCGTTTTAGTCCAGGGTGGGGTATTTTGAGATGACCCAAACCTGGCATGCTTATGGGTAACTTTAATTAACCACCCTCCACCTTTTTCTTCTTTTTTCTTCTTTTTTTTTTTTCTTATTTTTTTTCTTCTTCTTTTTTTTTTTCTTTCTTTTTGGCTTGCTTTCTTAGAACAAAAAAAGGTTCTTATAAAAGAACAAAAAAAGGCCGGGGAGCAGAGCGGTGCCCCCCCCCCGAGCCGGGGAAGGCCGCCGGCCCCTCGAGGCGTGGGGGGGTCGGTGCCCGCAGCCGGGCAGGAGAGCGGGGAGGAGAGG
>NW_015091696.1:7249-7460 GCF_001431845.1 Calidris pugnax | reverse complement strand
CCTCCCGCCCCGGTGCGACGGAGGCCTTTCCTCGGTATCGAACGATAAATCATTTATTTTATTTTCTTTCTTCGTTTTAATATCGGTTTTAAACAATCGCCTGCTCTCCGAGCTGCGGTTCTGCCGCCGCCTTTCCAAGAGGAACGAAATTGGGGGCGGCGTTCCCCCCCTGGGACTCCCCTAAGGCACAGGTCCCCCCTGGATCCCGGAG
>NW_015091696.1:0-7239 GCF_001431845.1 Calidris pugnax | reverse complement strand
CCCCCCGACCCCCCAGCTTGCAGAGGGGAAGCGGGAGCAGCGGGGTCCTCCCTCCGTCCCTCGCCCCGTCTGTCTCCCCGTCCGCCTCTCCCTCCACCCCGGCTCCTTCCCCGCAGGCAGAGCCGCGACCCCCGAGTGGGTGTGCGAAGGGTGCCAGCGAGTCATTTCGGACCGGGTCCTGCTGCGCCTCAACGACAGCCCGTGGCACAAGCAGTGTGTCCAGTGCGTGTCCTGCAAGGAGCCCCTGCGGACCACCTGCTTCTATCGCGATAGGAAGCTCTATTGCAAGCTGGACTACGAGAAGTAAGTATGCCCCGCTCAGCCCCCCTCCCCTCGCTCCGCTCCCACCGCCTGCAAAGCCCCAGCCCCCTGCCCAAAACGTGGGGGGCTGTTTTGGGGTCCCCCTGCAGCTCCCTGCTTCGTCCCGAGAGGTGTCAGCCTCACCCCCCAGCTTGCAGAGGGGAAGCGGGAGCAGCGGGGTCCTCCCTCCGTCCCTCGCCCCGTCTGTCTCCCCGTCCGCCTCTCCCTCCACCCCGGCTCCTTCCCCGCAGGCAGAGCCGCGACCCCCGAGTGGGTGTGCGAAGGGTGCCAGCGAGTCATTTCGGACCGGGTCCTGCTGTGCCTCAACGACAGCCCGTGGCACAAGCAGTGTGTCCAGTGCGTGTCCTGCAAGGAGCCCCTGCGGACCACCTGCTTCTATCGCGATAGGAAGCTCTATTGCAAGCTGGACTACGAGAAGTAAGTGTGCCCCGCTCAGCCCCCCTCCCCTCGCTCCGCTCCCACCGCCTGCCAAGCCCCAGCCCCCTGCCCAAAACGTGGGGGGCTGTTTTTGGGGTCCCCCTGCAGCTCCCCGCTTCGTCCCGAGAGGTGTCAGCCTCACGGTGCTGCGTGGCCAGTTGTGCTTCTCCCCCGCAGCCTCCTCGCCTCCCCGGGTCTCTCTTTTTTTCCAGGTGTTTCCTTGTGCTTGCTTTGTGCCTTGGAAATTTAGGAGCCTGTGAGACCCCCCGGGAAGGCCGGGGCTGTGGAGGGATGGGGCAAAGCGTTTTCCCATCTCCTCTGGCTTTATTTTCCTACTGAGCGTCTGCAGGAGGAACGTTACATCCTCCCTGACACGGTCCTGGATGGGGCTATTTTCCTAATATCCTCATGGGCAGGGGGATGCTATTGCTCCCCCGTGGGCAGGGGGGGAAACTGAGGCACTCGGCGGGGACCAGGGAAGGCCCCGCTGAATTTGGAGTGTTTGCTCTCGCAGACTGGAGGCTTTGCCCAGGGCTGGGGCTGTGATGGAGCAGGAAATTGGATGTAGGAGGTTAAAGCTTCCAGCCTCAACACTTCCCCTTTGGCAAGTGTGGGGCTGGGGGGGGAGAAAGAAAGATGATGAGAAAATTATTTTTTTTTATTTTTTTTTTTTTTTTTAAATGAGGTTTGGGTCTGGATTCATGATTCCCCAATTCTGGTGAACCCTGTGGTGCGCAGCCGAGGAGGGGTTCTCAATACATCCCATGTCCCCGATATTTTTCTTCCCAAGATGTTCTTTGTCCCTTTATGCTCCATTTTGTCTCTGGCTTGTGCCCTCTGCAAACAGGGGGTGCAGACACTGGCACTGACACGGGAACGGGGGGCTGGGCTGGAGGACTGTGCTTCTGCCTGTGATTTAATAAAGCGTCTCCTCTGTAATAGGAGTAAAGAACAGCTTTAAAGCAGGGAGGAAATATTTGGATTTTATTAGGGTGAGATACTGGGGTTGACCCAAAATAATATTATTTTTTTCCATGAATGTGTTTTCATGAGAAATTTGAATTTCTGTATATTTGTAAAAGATTCCAGAAGGTAGAGGAAGGGGGGCAGAATGGTTGCTCCCTGACATGGCAAACACTGAGCAGATGTGTGTGAAAGCCTCCGGCCACAGGATGCTGGCCCGTAACTTTGATTTTGTTCCTCAACACTTTGAACCTGAAAGGAATCCTTCCCAGGCAGAAGGAAGCCACCTGGTCCCTGGTTGTCTTCTCCTGGTGCTATTGGTCCTCAGGGGCAATGGATGCACCTGGATCGTCTCGCGGGTTTCTGTGAAACCGGCTGCATCTCATTGCAGCTCTTTTGGAGGTTTGGTTTGGGTTTGGTTTGGTGGGTTTTGTTGTTGTTTTGGGAGGTTTTTTGTTTGTTTTTTTGTTTGTTTTTTTTTTTAAGATCATCAAACCTCGGTTGCCCAGGAGAGGAGTTCTGTAATCCCTGGCTTCCCACCCCAAATATTTAGGGACAGCCAGATCCCCAAGCTTTTGGGAAAGGCACGGGGCAGGCGGAGCGGTGCCGTGCCAGGGCTGTGCTGGCAGCAGGGGCACAGCGTCGGGCTGGGGGCACCAGTCTCTCTTTATCTGGGGGGCTTTGGATCTTCTTGCTTATCTGTTTTGTTGGGAGCTCACTAATGGAAGACCAAATTTTTCATTTTATCATGGGTGACGTAAGGTGCTCCGTGTTTTGTATGCCAGCTCTCTGGAAATGGTGTTTTCTCCCACCAAGGTTGGATTTTTCGGGAGGGTGCCGTGTGCGTTTCTCAATGCAGGGCTGAAATCATGTTGTGTTCATTGCAAACTATTTATTTTCTCACATTGCACTGTGTGCCTGCGTGCACCTACCTGCTTTCAGCAGAGGCTGAGCATTTCCCACACCCACAGAGAGGATCCTGGGGTTGGATTCAGGTCTCCTGCAGTCGGTGCCTGGTTTGACTATGATGTCCCCAGTGCTGTGCCATCTGCTGGGTGCAGCCACCGTGCCACCAGGTGTCCCGACGGGGTCTCCTCTTGCTCCCCCAGGCTCTTTGCGGGGAAGTGTGCCGGATGCCTGGAGGCCATCGCGCCCAGCGAGCTGGTGATGCGCGCCCAGGAGAGCGTCTACCACCTGCGCTGCTTCTGCTGCCGCGTCTGCCAGCGGCGCCTGCAGAAGGGAGACGAGTTCGTGCTGAAGGAGGGGCAGCTCCTCTGTAAGGGCGACTACGAGAAGGAGCGGGAGCTGCTGAGCTTGGTGAGCCCGGCTCTGTCGCATTCTGGTAAGGGGCCACCCACACCCGGTGTCTCCCAGGCTGGTCCCTGCCAGCTCCAAGGTGGAGTCTGGAGGCAAGGTTTGGGCTCGCGGCCCTGAACCTCTGCCCCATGGGCCAAAGGGAAAAGGTCTATAAACACCGTTGCATCCTCCAGCCAGAGTCTCTCCCGCCTTGGCAGCGAGGGTGTGAGCGGGGACCTTGGCAGCAGAGAGGCTGCAGGGCTGGAGGATGCTCTGGGGACCATCCCGTCTCATTAGGCTCATTGCTCTAAGGGTTTCTGCTCCTGGGCTGTGCAGGGCACCAGCACCCCATCCCTGGGGGTGTACAGCTCCCCAGGTGCTGCCCGAAGGTGACATCTCCCATCTCTTGCCCCAGGAAAACAAAGGGGCTGCCCTGGGTATAAATACACTGTAAATGAGAGTTTTCTTCCTAAAAAAACCAATAAATCACGGTCCCAAGCATCCTCCAGACTACCTTGGGCTAAACTTCTGTGTTCCTCCCGTGTGCCTCACTGTCCCTGCCTGGGACTCTGGACAGGCTGAGTGCAAGAAGTGAGCTGCTTCTGCTGCAGCCCCCCTTTTGAATAGAGAGGGGAAACTGAGGCACGGAACTAAAACAGGAGCTGGGGGCAGGGAGCCTGCAAATCTCGTGTCCCCAGGGGCTGCCCAGGCAGTCGATGGCCAGAGCCAGACTGCAGAGCAGGCGTGGGGACGCTGCGGGGATGCTGCTGAGGCAAGGAGGGCTGCAGGAGAGGTGGCCCCGTGGCTGGAGATGTGCCCTGCTGGAGCATCCAGCTCCAGCCAGGGGGTCACTGCTGGGTTAGGTTGCCCCGAGCATCAGATCAACATTAAAATATGTATCATCTGCAGTCAATGCAAATTGAATCTGAATGTTTACTAGGAAGACAAATTTAGTAAGAAAACCCAGCAATGAGGGGCGGGTCGTAGTGGTGGTGAAAATGATCTGTTAGCAGAAATCCTTGCATTAATGCATCTGAATTTAAAAAAAAAAAAAAGGGAAAAAACCCCAGCATTATGAGCCTGTTTAGGAGGGTGTCGCTAAGGTGCCAAGTGGGGCAGGTCACAGCCATGGCAAAGCCTGGCACTCACCAGCAGGCACAGGTGATGCTGCCGCTGGGGGAAGGTGCGTGGAGGGACAGGGATGACGTTGGTGGGGATGGAATCAAAATCGCTCAAAACCCATGTTTCTCTTCAATATCGTGCTCCTCAGCACCTAGAGCCCAGCTGCTTTGCGGCTGGCTCTGTCCTAGCACTGCAGCCCAGCTCGCTCGGAAGAGAAAAGCCTCACCCTGAACAGCGGGGATGATATTTTAAAATACAGAGTGAGGCCGTGGGAGGAGGCGGACGAAGGGAGCCAGTGAGTGATGGTCCAATGCTGGAGGAGCTGGAGGGGCAGGAAAGCAGCAGGATCCGGCACACTGACACTAGCTCTGGTCTTAGCCCTGGGAAAATCCTTAATTGATTGAAGAATTATTATTCTTTCCTTATGGGATATACAAACTCTTTCAGTTCAAATAGGAACCAATGAGGAGATATCATGCAGGAAAAAAAAAAAAGTGAATTGGCCTCTGGTCCCACAATGTTTTGGGTTTATTCCTAGTGGGGGAAAAGGGCAGTTTGGGAAAGGTTGGGAAGCTTTTTCTCCCCAGCGACTCATTGGCTCATGGTCCAGCCCCTTTGCCAGGGGCTCTGGCCAAACCGAGAGCTTCAATTAGTAAAAACCTCGATGGGAAATACTTATTTGGGTGGAAACTCCAGCTGAGACCCAAGGGACGTGAAGGGCCAGTGTGGGATCAAAAGGGCACCACAACCCCTAGGCTGGTCAGAAACCCAACCCCTGGCACAATATCCATCGCCCCGGCCCCTTCCCAGGTGACGTCAGGGGCAGCCCCAGACACTCATTCATTTCTCCTCCCTCCTTGGTGGGGAAAGGCTTGAAAGGGAGAGTTAATTGAAAGTAATACCTTGCCAAATCCGGCTTCGCTTTTCCTTCTTTCCCTTTGACTCTGGGAGGGATTTGGGGAGCAGGTGTTGAGGGGGAGGGTTTGGGAAGGAGGGAGGTGCTGCTGGGAGTGTGGTTTTCCCCCTTCGTGTTGGTTTTGAGCATCTTTTACTCAATAGAGTCCATGAGCCTCTGGCTCTCCCCCTGCTGGGCTCTGTCCCTCTGGGACGAGGGGGATTTGGGGTGCTCACCTCGTGTGAAGGTGCAGAGGGGTTCAGGAACTGAAATGTCTCCATCAGTTGACATACCTCCCTCCAGTATTTGTAAAAAATCTGTACCCTTCAGTCAAAATTAAACTCCTTCAGGTTCCAGGAGAGCAGGCAGCTCAGCCAAGCTGAGCCCCTGCTTGTGCTGGCGCTGAGGAGGAGACGGAGGCATCCGCTGCTCAGCTCCATCAGCCTCAGAGACTCCGTGCCTCGGGGGTCTCCAGCACTGGAGCTGGAGAACTTCTGCATGACTATGTCTCTCCCATTGGGACGTGCAAGAAACCAGCAGTTTGTCTTTCCCGTTGCCATCGCTGCTGGTGGCGTGCCGTGGAGGTGCTGTGGGTGAGCAGCAGAAGCAGCGCACCAGCTCCCGGAGGCCAGCACCCAGCTACAGGCTGTTTTGGGGACCACCAAGGTGGACATCTCTCTGTGTCCCAGCCCTCACCACAGGGAAGGTCTCCACAGTGGCTGGTGAGCCCAGGAGAGAGCCCAGCAGTACGGGGGAGGAGGTAACTGGTACCCAAGAGCATCCTTGCCCCTCTGCAGGAACCATTGCCTCCACTCGCCCTGCTCTGCTCCCAGACTGGGGAGGAAAAAGCTCTAGAGAAGCAAGTGAATTTTAAACACTTTGTTCCTGCCTTGGCTGTGCCCTGGCAGGAGATCCCTGTGGAGCAGGCAGGGATTTGGGGCTGATAGAGGGAAAATCAGGTGTCCCAGAGTTTCATATTGCAGCCGCTCAGACTGTTGGGGAAAAGAAGAACCAGAAAGCACATCTGTTGGCTGAGCGACCCCAAACCATAGAGAGTTATAGAGCTGTCACAGCAGCTCTCCCCCTGTCTGAGCTGCCATGGGTCAGCCAGCCCCAAACCTCAGCTCCTCCAACACCTTCACACCACCACCCACCAACACCACTTTGTTTTAAGTCTCCCAGATCATTTAGGACATTTTGGAAAATGATGTATGTGGTCCATTGTCTGTGAAGAACCTGCTGGGTTTTTTTTCCCCTCCCTTAGGCAAAAGTCGTGATGAGGACAGCGTCTGCAAACGGGGCCGAGTGTCGGGGAAGGGTGCTGAGGACAGGAAGGATCACAAACGGCCCAAGAGACCCCGGACAATCATAACTGCGCAGCAGCGGAGGGCACTCGAGGCATCGTTTGAGGTCTCCTCCAAGTCAAGCAGGAAGGTATGGGGAGAAGAGCTTGTTCTCAGCCGCCTCCAGCCCCCCAGGGGTATCCTGGATTCTGGGCAAGTCCTTGCCCCGGCTGCTCTGTATCCTCCTAAAGTGCCCCCAAAAAGCTAAGGGGGCTGAGACACCTCTGTCATTCCTCTCTCCGAGGTGCGGGAGATGCTGGCAGCTGAGACGGGGCTGAGCGTCCGTGTGGTGCAGGTCTGGTTCCAGAACCAGCGAGCAAAGGTGGGTGCCTGGGGGCAGCCGACCCCCAGCAGCCGCTGCCAGAGCTCTCCTCCCTCCTCGCTCTGCCCAGGGGATGATTTCACCCCATTTTTTTTCCCCTTTCCCAGATGAGGGAGCTCACCAGGAGGCAACAGCAGCAGCAGCAGGATCCGCAAAATACCCAGCACCTGAGCTCAGGTACCCCCCTCACCCCCAGCCCTCCCCGCACTCGGGGTCTGCCCATTTTCCAGCCCTCTCCAGGCTTCCCAAGGGAGCCAAAAGCAGCAGCCCGGCTGCACTGACAGCTTGCTCTTGTCTTCCAGCCCAGACAAATGGTGGTGGCAGCGCGGGGCCGGAGGGGATGCTGAACCCCTACGCTGCTCTGCCCCCACCCCAGCAGCTGCTGGGCATGGAGCAAAGTGTCTACGGCTCCGACCCCTTCCGGCAAGGGCTCCCCCCGCCGCAGATGCCCGGAGACCACGTGCACCCCTACACTAAGGCTCCAGGGTTTGCCTCCTGCCTCCCATCCACCCAAGAGATGCTGGGCCATGACGGGGGGGGGCTGTGTGGTGGGGGTATGC
>NW_015091695.1:0-1086 GCF_001431845.1 Calidris pugnax | reverse complement strand
TTTGGACCCAAAATGGGGGTTTTGGACCCAAAAATGGAGGTTTCTGTCCCAAAAATGGAGGTTTCTGTTCCAAAAATGGGGGGTTTTGCCCCATAGAAGTGGGTTCCTGCCCCATAGATGTGGGGCTCAGACCCATAGATGGGGGTCTCTGCCCCATAGATGGGGGGTTTGGGCCCGAAAATGGGGGGTTTTGCCCCCAAAATGGGTTTTTTTGCCCCATAAATGGAGGTTTCTATCCCAAAAATGGGGGTTCCTGCCCCATAGATGTGGGGCTCAGACCCATAGATGGGGGTCTCTGCCCCATAGATGGGGGGTTTGGGCCCGAAAATGGGGGGTTTTGCCCCCAAAATGGGTTTTTTTGCCCCATAAATGGAGGTTTCTATCCCAAAAATGGGGGTTCCTGCCCCATAGATGTGGGGCTCAGACCCATAGATGGGGGTCTCTGCCCCATAGATGGGGGGTTTGGGCCCGAAAATGGGGGGTTTTGCCCCCAAAATGGGTTTTTTTGCCCCATAAATGGAGGTTTCTATCCCAAAAATGGGGGTTCCTGCCCCATAGATGTGGGTCCAGCCCCATAGATGGGTCCCCTGGATCCCCCTTGCCCCATAGATGTGGGGCTCAGACCCATAGATGGGGGTTTTGGGCCCAGAAATGGAGGTTTTGGGACCAAAAATGGGGGTTTTGGACCCAAAAATGGGGGTTTCTGCCCCAGAAAGGGAGGTTCTTGCCCCATAGAAGTGGGTTCCTGCCCCATAGATGTGGGTCCAGACCCATAGATGTGGGGCTCAGACCCATAGATGGGGGTCTCTGCCCCATAGATGGGGGGTTTGGGCCCGAAAATGGGGGTTTTGGGCCCAAAATGGGGTTTTTTGCCCCAAAAATGGGGGATTCTGTCCCAAAAATGGGGGTTTCTGCCCCATAGATGTGGGTCCAGACCCATAGATGTGGGGCTCAGACCCTTAGATGGGGGTTTCTGCCCCATAGATGGGGGGTTTGGGCCCGAAAATGGGGGTTTTGGGCCCAAAATGGGGTTTTTTGCCCCAAAAATGGGGGATTCTGTCCCAAAAATGGGGGTTTCTGCCCCAT
>NW_015091694.1:0-4042 GCF_001431845.1 Calidris pugnax | reverse complement strand
CCCACAGCGACCCACAGCGACCCACACTCTGCCCCATGGCACCCCACAGCGACCCACTGTGCCCCACTGCATGTCACTGTGACCCATAGGGACCCACACTCTGCCCCATTGCGTGCCATTGGGCCCCATAGTGCCCCACTGTGCCCCACAGCGACCCACAGCGACCCACACTCTGCCTCATGGCACCCCACAGCGACCCACTGTGCCCCACTGCATGTCACTGTGACCCATAGGGACCCACACTCTGCCCCATTGCGTGCCATTGGGCCCCATAGTGCCCCACTGTGCCCCACAGCGACCCACAGCGACCCACACTCTGCCTCATGGCACCCCACAGCGACCCACTGTGCCCCACTGCATGTCACTGTGACCCATAGGGACCCACACTCTGCCCCATTGCGTGCCATTGGGCCCCATAGTGCCCCACTGTGCCCCACAGCGACCCACAGCGACCCACACTCTGCCTCATGGCACCCCACAGCGACCCACTGTGCCCCACTGCATGTCACTGTGACCCATAGGGACCCACACTCTGCCCCATTGCGTGCCATTGGGCCCCATAGTGCCCCACTGTGCCCCACAGCGACCCACAGCGACCCACACTCTGCCTCATGGCACCCCACAGCGACCCACTGTGCCCCACTGCATGTCACTGTGACCCATAGGGACCCACACTCTGCCCCATTGCGTGCCATTGGGCCCCATAGTGCCCCACTGTGCCCCACAGCGACCCACAGCGACCCACACTCTGCCTCATGGCACCCCACAGCGACCCACTGTGCCCCACTGCATGTCACTGTGACCCATAGGGACCCACACTCTGCCCCATTGCGTGCCATTGGGCCCCATAGTGCCCCACTGTGCCCCACAGCGACCCACAGCGACCCACACTCTGCCTCATGGCACCCCACAGCGACCCACTGTGCCCCACTGCATGTCACTGTGACCCATAGGGACCCACACTCTGCCCCATTGCGTGCCATTGGGCCCCATAGTGCCCCACTGTGCCCCACAGCGACCCACAGCGACCCACACTCTGCCTCATGGCACCCCACAGCGACCCACTGTGCCCCACTGCATGTCACTGTGACCCATAGGGACCCACACTCTGCCCCATTGCGTGCCATTGGGCCCCATAGTGCCCCACTGTGCCCCACAGCGACCCACAGCGACCCACACTCTGCCTCATGGCACCCCACAGCGACCCACTGTGCCCCACTGCATGTCACTGTGACCCATAGGGACCCACACTCTGCCCCATTGCGTGCCATTGGGCCCCATAGTGCCCCACTGTGCCCCACAGCGACCCACAGCGACCCACACTCTGCCTCATGGCACCCCACAGCGACCCACTGTGCCCCACTGCATGTCACTGTGACCCATAGGGACCCACACTCTGCCCCATTGCGTGCCATTGGGCCCCATAGTGCCCCACTGTGCCCCACAGCGACCCACAGCGACCCACACTCTGCCTCATGGCACCCCACAGCGACCCACTGTGCCCCACTGCATGTCACTGTGACCCATAGGGACCCACACTCTGCCCCATTGCGTGCCATTGGGCCCCATAGTGCCCCACTGTGCCCCACAGCGACCCACAGCGACCCACACTCTGCCTCATGGCACCCCACAGCGACCCACTGTGCCCCACTGCATGTCACTGTGACCCATAGGGACCCACACTCTGCCCCATTGCGTGCCATTGGGCCCCATAGTGCCCCACTGTGCCCCACAGCGACCCACAGCGACCCACACTCTGCCTCATGGCACCCCACAGCGACCCACTGTGCCCCACTGCATGTCACTGTGACCCATAGGGACCCACACTCTGCCCCATTGCGTGCCATTGGGCCCCATAGTGCCCCACTGTGCCCCACAGCGACCCACAGCGACCCACACTCTGCCTCATGGCACCCCACAGCGACCCACTGTGCCCCACTGCATGTCACTGTGACCCATAGGGACCCACACTCTGCCCCATTGCGTGCCATTGGGCCCCATAGTGCCCCACTGTGCCCCACAGCGACCCACAGCGACCCACACTCTGCCTCATGGCACCCCACAGCGACCCACTGTGCCCCACTGCATGTCACTGTGACCCATAGGGACCCACACTCTGCCCCATTGCGTGCCATTGGGCCCCATAGTGCCCCACTGTGCCCCACAGCGACCCACAGCGACCCACACTCTGCCTCATGGCACCCCACAGCGACCCACTGTGCCCCACTGCATGTCACTGTGACCCATAGGGACCCACACTCTGCCCCATTGCGTGCCATTGGGCCCCATAGTGCCCCACTGTGCCCCACAGCGACCCACAGCGACCCACACTCTGCCTCATGGCACCCCACAGCGACCCACTGTGCCCCACTGCATGTCACTGTGACCCATAGGGACCCACACTCTGCCCCATTGCGTGCCATTGGGCCCCATAGTGCCCCACTGTGCCCCACAGCGACCCACAGCGACCCACACTCTGCCTCATGGCACCCCACAGCGACCCACTGTGCCCCACTGCATGTCACTGTGACCCATAGGGACCCACACTCTGCCCCATTGCGTGCCATTGGGCCCCATAGTGCCCCACTGTGCCCCACAGCGACCCACAGCGACCCACACTCTGCCTCATGGCACCCCACAGCGACCCACTGTGCCCCACTGCATGTCACTGTGACCCATAGGGACCCACACTCTGCCCCATTGCGTGCCATTGGGCCCCATAGTGCCCCACTGTGCCCCACAGCGACCCACAGCGACCCACACTCTGCCTCATGGCACCCCACAGCGACCCACTGTGCCCCACTGCATGTCACACTGCCCCACGGTGACCCATAGGGACCCACTGTGCCCCACACTGTGCCCCACTGCATGTCACTGTGACCCATAGGGACCCACACTCTGCCCCATTGCGTGCCATTGGGCCCCATAGTGCCCCACTGTGCCCCACAGCGACCCACACTGTGCCCCATTGCATGCCGTTGGGCCCCATTGCACCCCACTGTGACCCACACTGCCCTACTGTGACCCACTGTGCCCCACACTGTGCCCCACTGCATGTCACACTGCCCCACGGTGACCCATAGGGACCCACTGTGCCCCACACTGTGCCCCACTGCATGTCACACTGCCCCACGGTGACCCATAGGGACCCACTGTGCCCCACACTGTGCCCCACTGCATGTCACACTGCCCCACGGTGACCCATAGGGACCCACTGTGCCCCACACTGTGCCCCACTGCATGTCACTGTGACCCATAGGGACCCACACTCTGCCCCATTGCGTGCCATTGGGCCCCATAGTGCCCCACTGTGCCCCACAGCATCCCACTGTGCCCCACAGCGACCCACACTGTGCCCCATTGCATGCCGTTGGGCCCCATTGCACCCCACTGTGACCCACACTGCCCTACTGTGACCCACTGCGCCCCACACTGTGCCCCATTGCATGCCATTGTGCCCCACAGTGACCCACAGCACCCCACGGCAACCCACACTCTGCCCCATTGCATGCCATTGGGCCCCATTGCGCCCCACGGTGACCCACAGCGACCCACTGTGCCCCACACTGTGCCCCATTGCATGTCACTGGGCCCCACTGTGACCCATAGGGATCCATAGGGACCCACACTGTGCCCCATTGCATGTCATCGGGCCCCATTGTGCCCCACTGTGACCCACAGCATCCCACTGTGCCCCACTGTGACCCATAGCGACCCACACTGTGCCCCATTGCATGCCATGATGTCCCACGGTGCCCCACTGTGCCCCACGGCGACCCATTGTGCCCCACACTGTGCCCCATTGCATGCCATTGGGCCCCCATTGTGCCCCACAGTGAGCCACCGTGACCCACAGCGACCCATGGCACCCCATTGCACCCCACAGCTCCCCACACTGTGCCCCACTGCGACCCACACTCTGCCCCATTGCATGCCACGCTGCCCCACAGTGACCCATAGGGACCCATAGGGACCCACACTGTGCCCCATTGCGCCCCACGGCAACCCACACTGTGCCCCATTGCATGCCACACTGCCCCAC
>NW_015091693.1:12663-13988 GCF_001431845.1 Calidris pugnax | reverse complement strand
CCCCCCGTAGCCGCGTCCCAGCTTCTCCCAGTTCTCAGTTGGGAAGTCCCCACCGTGTCAGCGTCTCAGCTCCGCCCCCTTCTTCATGGAGACGATGCTCCACCTCCTCCAGGTCCCGTCACCTCGGCCGGACCTTCTCTTGGTCCCACCACCCGTTGACACCCGGGGCAGAACCGGCCGAGTCCCACCACGTCCCAAACCTCCTGGAGCCCCCGTCTCCAGGTGGCCGAGGAGAAGCAGAAGATGAGAGGGTCCAGGCAGGCGCTGAAGGTGGTGAGGAGCACGGCGTAGGCTCTCCACGGGGGGTTCTCCTGCCGGAGGTACCCCACCACGTGGGACACGTTGAAAGGGGCGAAGCAGAGGACAAAAGCCACCGCCGTGGCCGAGGCCAAAGCCACCGCTCGCCGTCTCCTCCCCGGCGCCGCGGCTGGAAGGGCCACCACGATGCAGACCAGGCGGCCGTAGCAGAAGGCCGTGATGGCCAAGGGCAAGCAGAAGAGGACCAAGAAGATCTCCAAGCGAAGAGCCAAGAGGGTGGCCAGCTGAGGACCGGCGAAACGAGTGTAGCACGCCGTCCCGTTGGCCACCGCCCAAGCGGGTTGGGCCACGTAGACCACGCTGCAGTGGGCCAAAGCGGCCACCCAGAAGCCACCGGCGGCCACCGCGGCGGCGTGGGTGGCCCGGTGACACCGCCGGTAACGGACGGGGAAGGCCACGCGGAGGTAGCGGTCCACGCTGAGGGCGGTGAGGGAGAGGACGGTGAGGTAGACGCTGGTGAAGAAGAGGAAGACGAAGAGGGGGCAGAGGGAAGGTGGTAACTTCCAGGTGGCCTCCCAAACCGCCTCGGCCATGCGGACGGGCAAGGAGGCCACCAAGGCCAGGTCGCCCACCGTCAGGTTGAGGAGGAGGATGTCGGCGGGGAGGAGGCGCCGGCGTCGGGCCACCGTCCCCAAGGCCACCAAGGCGGCCACGTTGAGGGGCAAGCCCAAGGTGAAGACCACGGCGTAGACGGTCAAGCAGAGGCGGTGGTTGATGGCGAAGGGCGGGGCTGACATGGCGACCAGGGGTGGCCTGTGGTGGTCGAGATCTTCTAGGGTGGAGCTGTGGGTCAAGGGAGGTTGGGATCTACCGGGGTTCAATGGGGTGGGTGGTGGGGCCTTGGGTTGGGGTCTCAGGGGGGTTCCTGGGGCACCTGAGGTGGGTGGTGGATCCTGGGTCGGTATCTCTGGGGGGTTCCTGTGGGACCTGAGGTGGGTGGTGGGTCCCCAGGTGGGTGGTGGGGTCTTTGGGGGGTTCCTATGGGACCTGAGGTGGGTGGTGGGTCC
>NW_015091693.1:7655-7864 GCF_001431845.1 Calidris pugnax | reverse complement strand
GGCACCTTGGGTGGGTGATGGGTCTCCAGGTGGGTGGTGGGGTCTTTGGAGGGTTCCTGGGGCACCTGAGGGGGGTGGTGGGTCCGGGGTTGGTATCTCAGGGGGGTTCCTGGGGCACCTGAGGTGGGTGGTGGGTCCTTGGGTTGGAGGTGGGGTCTCAGGGGGGTTCCTGGGGGACCTGAAGTGGGTGGTGGGTCCCCAGGTGGGTG
>NW_015091693.1:2613-3035 GCF_001431845.1 Calidris pugnax | reverse complement strand
CCTTTGGTGGTGGCATCTCCCCCCCCTTGGTGGGGGCATCTCCCCCCCCTTGGTGGTGGCATCTCCCCCCTCTTGGTGGCATCTCCCCCAGCTTGGTGGCATCTCCCCCAAGGTGGTGGTGTCCCTCCCTGGTGGTGGCACGTCCCCACAGTGGGTGGCACGTCCCCCCTGGTGGCATCTCTCCGTGGTGACGTGTCCCACCCAGTGGCCAGGACCCTCCCCTTGAAGGTGCCACCACCGTGTCCTTGATGTCCCCGTGTCCTCGGTGCCACCATCCACCCATGAACCCCGTGGTGGCCCCGTGGGGGCCACCTCCATGTCCCCATGTCCCCATGTCCCCGTGGTGGCCAAGTCACGTCCCCATGGACATCTGATGGTGTCCCCGTGTCCCCGCGGTGGCCCAAGTCCCGTCGCCATGGCCA
>NW_015091693.1:0-1047 GCF_001431845.1 Calidris pugnax | reverse complement strand
TGGCATCTCCCCCCCTTTGGTGGTGGCATCTCCCTCCCCCTTGGTGGCATCTCCCCCCCTTTGGTGGTGGCATCTCCCCCCCCTTGGTGGTGGCATCTCCCCCCTCTTGGTGGCATCTCCCCCAGCTTGGTGGCATCTCCCCCAAGGTGGTGGTGTCCCTCCCTGGTGGTGGCACGTCCCCACAGTGGGTGGCACGTCCCCCCTGGTGGCATCTGTCCGTGGTGACGTGTCCCACCCAGTGGCCAGGACCCCAACCCTGAAGGTGCCACCACCGTGTCCTTGATGTCCCCGTGTCCTCGGTGCCACCATCCACCCATGAACCCCGTGGTGGCCCCGTGGTGGCCACCTCCATGTCCCCATGTCCCCATGTCCCCGTGGTGGCCAAGTCACGTCCCCATGGACATCTGATGGTGTCCCCGTGTCCCCGTGGTGGCCCAAGTCATGTCCCCATGGACATCTGATGGTGTCCCCGTGTCCCCGTGGTGGCCATGTCCCCGTGGTGGCCACCTCCATGTCCCCATGTCCCCCGTGGTGGCCAAGTCACGTCCCCATGGACATCTGATGGTGTCCCCATGTCCCCGTGGTGGCCACCTCCATGTCCCCATGTCCCCTGTGGTGGCCAAGTCACGTCCCCATGGACATCTGATGTGGTGGCCATGTCCCCGTGGTGGCCACCTCCATGTCCCCCGTGGTGGCCAAGTCACGTCCCCATGGACATCTGATGGTGTCCCCGTGTCCCCGTGGTGGCCGTGTCCCCGTGGTGGCCACCTCCATGTCCCCATGTCCCCTGTGGTGGCCAAGTCACGTCCCCATGGACATCTGATGGTGTCCCCGTGGTGGCCCAAGTCCTCACGTCCCTGGGGACGTCCCATGGTGTCCCCCGAGGTCTCAGTGCTTCAGGGTGACGTACTCCACCGTGTCCCCACCGTTGTCCCCGCGTTGTCCCCGAGGTGTCCCCGGGGAGGACAGGGCCAGGGCGGCGTAGAGAAGTGTCCCCTCCCTGTCCCCGGGGCCTGGGGGGACGTTCTCGTAGTCGGGACCTTCGGT
>NW_015091692.1:11288-17482 GCF_001431845.1 Calidris pugnax | reverse complement strand
ATGAGCCCCATCCCACCATGTGTCCATGTGTCCATGTCCCAGTGTCCCCATGTCCCCTCATGTCCCCATGTCCATGTCCCCATGAGCCCCATCCCACCATGTGTCCATGTGTCCATGTCCCAGTGTCCCCATGTCCCCTCATGTCCCCATGTCCATGTCCCCATGAGCCCCATCCCACCATGTGTCCATGTGTCCATGTCCCAGTGTCCCCATGTCCCCTCATGTCCCCATGTCCATGTCCCCATGAGCCCCATCCCACCATGTGTCCATGTGTCCATGTCCCAGTGTCCCCATGTCCCCTCATGTCCCCATGTCCATGTCCCCATGAGCCCCATCCCACCATGTGTCCATGTGTCCATGTCCCAGTGTCCCCATGTCCCCTCATGTCCCCATGTCCATGTCCCCATGAGCCCCATCCCACCATGTGTCCATGTGTCCATGTCCCAGTGTCCCCATGTCCCCTCATGTCCCCATGTCCATGTCCCCATGAGCCCCATCCCACCATGTGTCCATGTGTCCATGTCCCAGTGTCCCCATGTCCCCTCATGTCCCCATGTCCATGTCCCCATGAGCCCCATCCCACCATGTGTCCATGTGTCCATGTCCCAGTGTCCCCATGTCCCCTCATGTCCCCATGTCCATGTCCCCATGAGCCCCATCCCACCATGTGTCCATGTGTCCATGTCCCAGTGTCCCCATGTCCCCTCATGTCCCCATGTCCATGTCCCCATGAGCCCCATCCCACCATGTGTCCATGTGTCCATGTCCCAGTGTCCCCATGTCCCCTCATGTCCCCATGTCCATGTCCCCATGAGCCCCATCCCACCATGTGTCCATGTGTCCATGTCCCAGTGTCCCCATGTCCCCTCATGTCCCCATGTCCATGTCCCCATGAGCCCCATCCCACCATGTGTCCATGTGTCCATGTCCCAGTGTCCCCATGTCCCCTCATGTCCCCATGTCCATGTCCCCATGAGCCCCATCCCACCATGTGTCCATGTGTCCATGTCCCAGTGTCCCCATGTCCCCTCATGTCCCCATGTCCATGTCCCCATGAGCCCCATCCCACCATGTGTCCATGTGTCCATGTCCCAGTGTCCCCATGTCCCCTCATGTCCCCATGTCCATGTCCCCATGAGCCCCATCCCACCATGTGTCCATGTGTCCATGTCCCAGTGTCCCCATGTCCCCTCATGTCCCCATGTCCATGTCCCCATGAGCCCCATCCCACCATGTGTCCATGTGTCCATGTCCCAGTGTCCCCATGTCCCCTCATGTCCCCATGTCCATGTCCCCATGAGCCCCATCCCACCATGTGTCCATGTGTCCATGTCCCAGTGTCCCCATGTCCCCTCATGTCCCCATGTCCATGTCCCCATGAGCCCCATCCCACCATGTGTCCATGTGTCCATGTCCCAGTGTCCCCATGTCCCCTCATGTCCCCATGTCCATGTCCCCATGAGCCCCATCCCACCATGTGTCCATGTGTCCATGTCCCAGTGTCCCCATGTCCCCTCATGTCCCCATGTCCATGTCCCCATGAGCCCCATCCCACCATGTGTCCATGTGTCCATGTCCCAGTGTCCCCATGTCCCCTCATGTCCCCATGTCCATGTCCCCATGAGCCCCATCCCACCATGTGTCCATGTGTCCATGTCCCAGTGTCCCCATGTCCCCTCATGTCCCCATGTCCATGTCCCCATGAGCCCCATCCCACCATGTGTCCATGTGTCCATGTCCCAGTGTCCCCATGTCCCCTCATGTCCCCATGTCCATGTCCCCATGAGCCCCATCCCACCATGTGTCCATGTGTCCATGTCCCAGTGTCCCCATGTCCCCTCATGTCCCCATGTCCATGTCCCCATGAGCCCCATCCCACCATGTGTCCATGTGTCCATGTCCCAGTGTCCCCATGTCCCCTCATGTCCCCATGTCCATGTCCCCATGAGCCCCATCCCACCATGTGTCCCCGTCCCATGTCCCAGTGTCCCCATGTCCCCTCATGTCCCCATGTCCATGTCCCCATGAGCCCCATCCCACCATGTGTCCATGTGTCCATGTCCCAGTGTCCCCATGTCCCAGTGTCCCCATGTTCCCATCACCCCATGTCCCCACATCAGAGTCCCCATGTCCCCATGTGCCCCATCCCACCGTGTGTCCACGTCCCCATGTCCCAGTGTCACCACGTCCCCATCATGTCCCCTCATGTCCCCACATCAGTCTCCCCATGAGCCCCATCTCACCATGTCCCCACATCCCCATGTCCCCATCACCCCATGTCCCCTCCTGTCCCCACATCGGTGTCCCCATGTCCACGTCCCCATGAGCCCCATCCCACCGTGTGTCCATGTCCCCATCACCCCATGTCCCCTCATGTCCCCACATCAGTGTCCCCATGAGCTTCATCCCACCGTGTCCCCACGTCCCCATGTCCCAGTGTCCCCATGAGCCCCATCCCACCATGTCCCCATGTCCCCATCACCCCATGTCCCCTCATGTCCCCACATCAGTGTCCCCATGTCCATGTCCCCATGTCCCAGTGTCACCATGTCCCCATCACGTCCCCTTGTGTCCCCATGAGCTTCATCCCACTGTGTCCCCACATCCCCATGTCCCAGTGTCCCCATGAGCCCCATCCCACCGTGTCCCCACATCCCCATGTCCCATTGTCAGCACGTCCCCATGTCCCCATAATCCCACATCCCCATCAACCCCATGTCCCCTCATGTCCCCCCATCAGTGTCCCCATGTCCCAGTGCCACCACGTCCCCGTCACCCCACGATGGGGACTCCTCACGTCCCCTCGTGTCCCCACATCAATGTCCCCATGAGCCCCATCCCACCATGTGTCCACGTCCCCATGTCCCAGTGTCACCACGTCCCCATCATGTCCCCTCATGTCCCCACATCAGTCTCCCCATGAGCCCCATCTCACCATGTCCCCACATCCCCATGTCCCCATCACCCCATGTCCCCTCCTGTCCCCACATCGGTGTCCCCATGTCCACGTCCCCATGAGCCCCATCCCACCGTGTGTCCATGTCCCCATCACCCCATGTCCCCTCATGTCCCCACATCAGTGTCCCCATGAGCTTCATCCCACCGTGTCCCCACGTCCCCATGTCCCAGTGTCCCCATGAGCCCCATCCCACCATGTCCCCATGTCCCCATCACCCCATGTCCCCTCATGTCCCCACATCAGTGTCCCCATGTCCATGTCCCCATGTCCCAGTGTCACCATGTCCCCATCACGTCCCCTTGTGTCCCCATGAGCTTCATCCCACTGTGTCCCCACATCCCCATGTCCCAGTGTCCCCATGAGCCCCATCCCACCGTGTCCCCACATCCCCATGTCCCATTGTCAGCACGTCCCCATGTCCCCATAATCCCACATCCCCATCAACCCCATGTCCCCTCATGTCCCCCCATCAGTGTCCCCATGTCCCAGTGCCACCACGTCCCCGTCACCCCACGATGGGGACTCCTCACGTCCCCTCGTGTCCCCACATCAATGTCCCCATGAGCCCCATCCCACCATGTGTCCATGTCCCCATGTCCCCATCACCCCATGTCCCCTCATGTCCCCACATCAGTGTCCCCATGTCCCAGTGTCCCCACGTCCCAGTGTCCTCATGTCCCAGTGTCCCCATGTCCTCATCACCCCATGTCCCAGTGTCCCCATCACCCCATGTCCCCTCATGTCCCCACATCAGTGTCCCCATGTCCATGTCCCCATGAGCTTCATCCCACCATGTGTCCACGTCCCCATGTCCCAGTGTCCCCATGTCCCAGTGTCCCCATGAGCCCCATCCCACCACGTGTCCATGTCCCCATGTCCCCATCACCCCATGTGCCCTCATGTCCCCACATCAGTGTCCCCATGTCCCAGTGTCCCCACGTCCCCACCATCACCCCACGTCCCCTCGTGTCCCCACATCAACGTCCCCATGAGCTCCATCCCACCGTGTCCCCACGTCCCCATGTCCCAGTGTCCCCACGTCCCCCCCATCACCCCACGTCCCCTCGTGTCCCCACATCAACGTCCCCATGAGCTCCATCCCACCGTGTCCCCACGTCCCCATGTCCCAGTGTCCCCACGTCCCCCCCATCACCCCACGTCCCCTCGTGTCCCCACATCAACGTCCCCATGAGCTCCATCCCACCGTGTCCCCACGTCCCCATGTCCCAGTGTCCCCACGTCCCCCCCATCACCCCACGTCCCCTCGTGTCCCCACATCAACGTCCCCATGAGCTCCATCCCACCGTGTCCCCACGTCCCCATGTCCCAGTGTCCCCACGTCCCCCCCATCACCCCACGTCCCCTCGTGTCCCCACATCAACGTCCCCATGAGCTCCATCCCACCGTGTCCCCACGTCCCCATGTCCCAGTGTCCCCACGTCCCCCCCATCACCCCACGTCCCCTCGTGTCCCCACATCAACGTCCCCATGAGCTCCATCCCACCGTGTCCCCACGTCCCCATGTCCCAGTGTCCCCACGTCCCCCCCATCACCCCACGTCCCCTCGTGTCCCCACATCAACGTCCCCATGAGCTCCATCCCACCGTGTCCCCACGTCCCCATGTCCCAGTGTCCCCACGTCCCCCCCATCACCCCACGTCCCCTCGTGTCCCCACATCAACGTCCCCATGAGCTCCATCCCACCGTGTCCCCACGTCCCCATGTCCCAGTGTCCCCACGTCCCCCCCATCACCCCACGTCCCCTCGTGTCCCCACATCAACGTCCCCATGAGCTCCATCCCACCGTGTCCCCACGTCCCCATGTCCCAGTGTCCCCACGTCCCCCCCATCACCCCACGTCCCCTCGTGTCCCCACATCAACGTCCCCATGAGCTCCATCCCACCGTGTCCCCACGTCCCCATGTCCCAGTGTCCCCACGTCCCCCCCATCACCCCACGTCCCCTCGTGTCCCCACATCAACGTCCCCATGAGCTCCATCCCACCGTGTCCCCACGTCCCCATGTCCCAGTGTCCCCACGTCCCCCCCATCACCCCACGTCCCCTCGTGTCCCCACATCAACGTCCCCATGAGCTCCATCCCACCGTGTCCCCACGTCCCCATGTCCCAGTGTCCCCACGTCCCCCCCATCACCCCACGTCCCCTCGTGTCCCCACATCAACGTCCCCATGAGCTCCATCCCACCGTGTCCCCACGTCCCCATGTCCCAGTGTCCCCACGTCCCCCCCATCACCCCACGTCCCCTCGTGTCCCCACATCAACGTCCCCATGAGCTCCATCCCACCGTGTCCCCACGTCCCCATGTCCCAGTGTCCCCACGTCCCCCCCATCACCCCACGTCCCCTCGTGTCCCCACATCAACGTCCCCATGAGCTCCATCCCACCGTGTCCCCACGTCCCCATGTCCCAGTGTCCCCACGTCCCCCCCATCACCCCACGTCCCCTCGTGTCCCCACATCAACGTCCCCATGAGCTCCATCCCACCGTGTCCCCACGTCCCCATGTCCCAGTGTCCCCACGTCCCCCCCATCACCCCACGTCCCCTCGTGTCCCCACATCAACGTCCCCATGAGCTCCATCCCACCGTGTCCCCACGTCCCCATGTCCCAGTGTCCCCACGTCCCCCCCATCACCCCACGTCCCCTCGTGTCCCCACATCAACGTCCCCATGAGCTCCATCCCACCGTGTCCCCACGTCCCCATGTCCCAGTGTCCCCACGTCCCCCCCATCACCCCACGTCCCCTCGTGTCCCCACATCAACGTCCCCATGAGCTCCATCCCACCGTGTCCCCACGTCCCCATGTCCCAGTGTCCCCACGTCCCCCCCATCACCCCACGTCCCCTCGTGTCCCCACATCAACGTCCCCATGAGCTCCATCCCACCGTGTCCCCACGTCCCCATGTCCCAGTGTCCCCATGTCCTCATCACCCCATGTCCCAGTGTCCCCATCACCCCATGTCCCCTCATGTCCCCACATCAGTGTCCCCATGTCCATGTCCCCATGAGCTTCATCCCACCATGTGTCCACGTCCCCATGTCCCAGTGTCCCCATGTCCCAGTGTCCCCATGAGCCCCATCCCACCACGTGTCCATGTCCCCATGTCCCCATCACCCCATGTGCCCTCATGTCCCCACATCAGTGTCCCCATGTCCCAGTGTCCCCACGTCCCCACCATCACCCCACGTCCCCTCGTGTCCCCACATCAACGTCCC
>NW_015091692.1:8409-11187 GCF_001431845.1 Calidris pugnax | reverse complement strand
CCCCTCCCGTCCCCGTCTCCCCACACCGATGTCCCCGCGTCCCCCCGCGTCCCCAGGCCGGGGCGGGGGCTCCCCGTTATTTCCCAACGTGGCGCCCGACCGACCGGCTCCTACACCCGGCCCCGGCACAACCGGTCCCGCCGGTCCCGGCAACACCTCCCCGGGGCGGGACAGTCGGCGGCGACGCGCAGCCGGCACCGCGCGCCACAACTGCCGCCGCACAACTGGCACCCGCTCCTCACGGCACAACCGGCACCCGCTCCTCACGGCACAACCGGCGCGACACCGCTTGACACGGCACAACCGGCACCGGCACAACCGGTGATGTTCAGCCCCCAACAACCGGCCTCACCCACGGCAACCGGCGGATTGTAACCGGCGGCGTTGAGGGGCATGGCTCGGTGACGGTGACACCGCCGGGGTTCGGTTGACACCGGGCGACGGTGACACCGGTTTTGCTGACAGCGGCTCTCGGTGACGTTGGATCTCGGTGACGACGGGTTTTGGTGACGCCAGGTCTCGGTGAGGCTGGGTCTTGGTGATGTTGGGTTTTGGTGACGGTGGGTTTTGGTGACACTGGGTCTTGGTGACACTGGGTTTTGGTGACACTGGGTTTTGGTGACGCTGGGTCTTGGGGACACCAGGTCTTGGTGACACTGGGTCTCGGTGATGCCAGGTTTTGGTGACACCGGATCTTGGTGACACTGGGTCTTGGTGACGCTGGGTCTTGGTGACACCGGGTCTTGGTGATGCCAGGTTTTGGTGACGCCGGGTCTCGGTGAGGCAGGGTCTTGGTGACACTGGGTCTTGGTGACATTGGGTTTTGGGGACACTGGGTCTTGGTGACGCCGGGTTTTGGGGACGCCGGGTCTCGGTGACGCTGGGTTTTGGTGACGCTGGGTCTTGGGCACACTGGGTTTTGGTGACACCGGATCTTGGTGATGCTGGGTTTTGGTGACGATGGGTCTTGGTGAGGCTGGGTCTTGGTGACACTGGGTCTTGGTGACACTGGGTCTCGGTGATGCCGGGTTTTGGTGACACCGGATCTTGGTGATGCCGGGTCTTGGTGATGCCGGGTCTTGGTGACACCGGGTCTTGGTGACGCCAGGTTTTGGTGATGCCGGGTCTTGGTGACACTGGGTCTTGGTGAGGCTGGGTCTTGGTGACACGGGGTCTTGGTGACATTGGGTCTTGGTGACACCAGCTCTCAGTGACGCCGGGTTTTGGTGACACCAGGTCTCGGTGACTCCAGGTTTTGGTGACACTGGGTCTTGGTGCCGGGATCGGGCGCTGGGATGGACTGAAGGTGCCGGATCCGGTGACGGGATCGACCTGGGATCCATCAAGGGAACCAGGATCCGGCATCGGAATCGACCCAAAATCCAGGATCTGGCACCGAAATGGATGAAATATTTATGATCCGGGACAGAAATTGACGGAGGATCCGGGATCTGTTGTTTAAATTGACCAGGGATCGGGGATCTGGAGCTGAAACTGATCCGGGATCCGGGATCCAGCACCGAATCTGCCCAAATACCTGCGATTCCAACCCAAAAACCCATCAAGGATCTGGGATCTGGCACCGAAACGGACTCGATACCCGGGATCTGGAGCTGAAATTGACCGAATCCCTGTGATCTGCCACCAAAACTGAGCCGGCACCTGGGATCTGGCACCAAAACAGATGAAGAATCCGGGGATCTGGTGTCAAAACTGACCGGGGATCTGGGATTCGGCGCTGATAGTGACCAAATCCTCGTCTTCTGGCCTTAAAACTGATCCAGGATCTGGCACCAAAACTGACCCGGAAGCTGGGATCTGGCACCAACACTGACCTGGGATCCAGCACCAAAATTGACCCAGGATCTGGGATCCGGCACCAAAACTGCCCTGGGATCTGGGATCTGGCACCGACACCGACCTGGGATCTGGGATCCAGCACCTAAAAGTGCCCCGGGATCTGGGATCCGGCACCGACACCGAGCCAGGATCTGGGATCCACCACAGACACCGACCTGGGATCTGGGATCCAGCACCAAAACTGCCCTGGGATCTGGGATCTGGCACCTAAAACTGACCCGGGACCTGGGATCCAGCACCTAAAACTGCCCCGGCATCTGGGATCCAGCACCAAAACTGACCTGGGATCTGGGATCCGGCACCAACACCAACCCAGAATCTGGGATCCAGCACCTAAAACCGACCCGGGATCTGGGATCCAGCACCAAAACTGCCTCAGGATCTGGGATCTGGCACCTAAAACTGCCCAGGGATCTGGGATCCGTCACCGACACTGACTTGGGATCTGGGATCTGGCACCAAAACTGACCCGGGATCTGGGATCCAGCACCAAAACTGACCCGGGATCTGGGATCCGGCACCGACACCGACCTGGGATCTGGGATCCAGCACCAAAACTGAGCTGGGATCTGGGATCTGGCACTGACACCGGCTCAGGATCTGGGATCCAGCGCTGACACCGACCCGGGATCTGGGATCCAGCACCAAAACTGACCTGGGATCTGGGAATCCGGCACTGACACCCACCGGGGCTCGGTGATCCGGCGCCGGCTGGGCCGAGGGCTGTTGGAGCTGGTCGGGATCGGGGCCGGAGCGTGGTCGGGGGGATCCCTCGGGGGATCGGGGATCGGGGGGTCGCCATGCCCCGCGCCTTCCTGGTGAAGAAGCCGTGCGTGGCCACGGCCAAACGCAACTGGAGCGAGCTCCCGGACGAGCAGCGGGCGGAGATCTACGTCCCCAGTAGGTGATCGGGGGGGG